>NW_028255503.1:0-154503 GCF_964263255.1 Lissotriton vulgaris | reverse complement strand
AAACATTTGCCCAAAGTGTGAATTTCAAGTGTTTGGGTCAAGTAGTCCAACTGATAGAGCAATAGATATTGGCTTTCTCGCCGCTTTGATGTAGTGTTTGCTTGTAAATGGGTCCTATAAAGGAAGACTGTGCAGGGCAGTTCATTCCCACCTTATACGGGGGAGGAAGATGGAAAGGAAGTGCTTCCATGTAGACTGCCTTGCGCGAAACAATAGCAGGGGCCCCGGTGGCCAGAGTGTCCAGGGGCTCCTGAGCCCGCCACCCAGGCCTTGTGTCGCTCTTGTCAAGCCCCATTGGGACCTACCAGTTCTCTCTACAAGGTGACACAGTTCACTAGGGCCAAGAGAGCCCCCTACAGGCAAAGGGCCTGGGAGCCCTCAGAAGCAGTCGCAAACCCCAGTCTGTGGCATCAGGCCTTTAGCTGCCTGCACCGGTCAGCTTTGTGTTGGTGCTGGTTATAGAGGTATACACATCTCATTCCTCTTTCAGCTACTGAAGTAGGAAACTGCAAGCTGGAGACTACACAGGCTTTAGTTTTCAGGCTTTTGGTTTTTCACCTCACCCAATTCGTCAGTGGTGTGGTGGAGTAATTTCAGAGGATGGAGAAGAGTGAGACGACAGCTGAGTGTGCATTTAGGCTTCAGTCCTGCCGTGCTAGGAGCTATC
This sequence comes from Lissotriton vulgaris, assembly GCF_964263255.1. Lineage (NCBI taxonomy): Eukaryota > Metazoa > Chordata > Amphibia > Caudata > Salamandridae > Lissotriton > Lissotriton vulgaris. Next base: position 153,836 of record NW_028255503.1, on the reverse strand, counting down.
CACCAAAGGCCCCTGGATAAGAGACACTGTAGCTCCTCACACATGGGGTGGGATGCAGGTTTCAGACCCCTTTGTCCAAAACTGGCACTTCTCCAGCTCTGGTCAATAGGTCTGGCTGGCACAGATTTATTTCTGCCTGCAGCTGTCACTTGACAAATTCACTGCCTGGGTTATTTCTCAAACCTACTGATGGCTGGTATTTTAGGTCTAGCCTAAAGGCGGCGCGCATTTGCTGCTTGCTCTGCGAGGCATGAGGTACTGGAGTATGCACTGGAAGCACCGCCCACTCTCCGCCCACTCTCCGCCCATATTTGTCGTTTGCGTGTCATTGTCTTGCTTAAATGCCCTGCTTATGATTCGTAAATTGGCTTGTTAGTCCCTCCTTGGTACCACCTTGTCTGCACTTGTTACCTCTCATAACCACTACCTTTTACTTAGCTTGTTACACGGTCTACATTACAAGTTGGTGAGCACTATTTTGTTTATTGACTAACTGGGACAATGACGGCTGCTTTTTGTATTTGCAGCACACCCACACAGGACAATAGCGGCCACTTTGTTTTATGGAGCACTATGCCGCTCGAACTTTAAAAGTGTCTGCCCCCTACCCCCACAGCACTCAGAGTACAATGGCAATATTTTTATATATTTTTTTTAATTACTTTTAAGAAGAACGCACCATCCGCTTCTGGAACACTGCACTCTCTTTCAACGTGTGTTTTTATGTATTTCTTTTTTATAAACTTGCATGCTGAGTGGGGTGCCCGCTTTAGGGCCACTGCGCTCAGTTTACATAAAAAAAAAAAATCTTAATGTTGAGCTCTGCGCCTGCTTCAGGGACATCGTGCTCTCAATACAATAGGTCTTGCTTTTGACCTATTGGCATTGTAAACGACAATGCTTATTAATATCATAAAAGGCATTGCTATTTACAATGCTAATAGCTCAATCTCTATTGCATTATAAATGCTTGTTAATATAAGCAGCTATCGACTGCCGAGTTAAGGGTTATTACTTTGTAAGCCAAATATAGGGGGGGGCGCATTCTTTTTCAAGTGTCTTTCCAGAGCTGCAAGCTGTCACAGGGACTGGTACCAGAGTGTACAAGTCTGGGGAGAAGAGAAAAGTAAAAATGTTACTGTTCATACTGTGTCTTCTGTTCTATGTTGACTCTGGCCACCGAGGGAAAGGAAGGTGCATAGTATTTCACCCCTCCCTTTTCCACCCCTCCCCCCCCCCCCCCCCCCACCCCCAATGAAGGACTAGATTTAACATTGGTTAATGATTTCTGACTTCTCCACATGTGCTGCTTATTACACTGCTGCACTTTAAACTGCAATTGTCTCAGTGTCTGTAGCAGAGAAGCCACTGTTATTGTCTCCCCCGCCCCCCCCCCCCCCGGCCTAACTCAACGCGCAATGTCAGAGCCCGCCCACTCGGTGGTCTGAGTCGTGGTACAAGGAACGCGAGCAGCTGGCCACAATGCATCCGTGCCCCTACTTTCTGGACCTGGTGGATGTTAGAGAGCTCAGTGCGGAGCCGGACTGAGCCAGGAGCAGGTGAATCGCAGCACCGTGACATTGGAGGAGAAATAGACCGCGGAAGCCGCCAGTCAAGCCCAGACAAGGCTCCAGTAAAAACAGGAGACGGGAGCTATTATAGCCCCGGAAGTACAGGGACGGAGGGCACCTAAGGCATTAATAAAGCTTGGTGCCTTACTTTAGGAGCTACCATCCCCCCCGTAGAAGAAGGGAAGTAAGGGTAGATTTGCAGGATAACTTCAAGCTAAAAAGTACTGAGCTCCATGCAAACTGATGGGCAAGGCGGGATAAAGGCTTAACCGAGGTAAGTGTATGTGTGATTGCACTACCTAAAAGCCCCCTCAAAGCAAACAGTAGTTGTTAAACGTAACTGCTTAGGGGTTTGTTAAAGAGGGGAAAGTTAAAATTGGAGTACATATGTTCGTAAAATAAGAATATACTTGCTATATTGATGGGTCGAGGGCTATGGTGCCAAAAAGGAAGCAAAAAACATACTGAGCAAAGTCCCGGGATGAGAGCACTTTCTGGAGAATCAAGGACCCTAGAAGAGAGCCAGGCCAGCCCCATAGCCAGCGAGAAAGCAGCACCGCAAAAGAGGAAAAATAAAAAGACCACTAAAGAGACAGTGCTAGAAAAAAAAGTGTCAGGCTCTAAATCCGTGAAAGACTTTATAGGTAAACACTACAAAAGAGTAGATCCAACCATGAGAGCCTTGGAAGCGGAAGCAGTACAGGAGAATGGGAATGGTTCTGTAGAAATCGTTGAATTACTGGAGGCATAATTTCTGTTAAACCAGTCATTTTTATGTCAAAATGAATTGTTAGCAGCGCCGCGTTTGTCTTCATCCCCCAAATTATTCTCGCTACACACACCGGTACTAGAGACCTCAGGTCAAATGAGGAACACTAGCGAAAGGTCGAGAATTGATTGGGGTGAGGAATTGAATAAATCGGTCCTACGGTCAAATGAACTACAGTGGGAAACAGATGTGTAAGAACAGACGATCCAGAGAAGAACAGCCAACATGATTTAGGTATCTCCGCTACACCCACCTCTTCAATGATGGACCTTTTGTTGATGCTTCAAGAAAACCCTTCAGCGGATACTAGAAGTTACAATGTTAAACAATGGGGGTCTTAAACGCAAAAAACATACTTAAAAAAGATTGAGGAGTTGCAAGGAATTAGAGGTCAAATGCCACATATGATGAGACCAATAGAAGACTCAGTCTATAGAACAAAGTGAGTGTAGTGATAGTAGAAACCCCTCATAATGTGTGTGTATATATATATATATATATATATATATCACACTAGAGAGCAAAAGGCTGCTTCTGGGCCCCCGCCCGCCCTGACGTTAAGACTGCTTCAGGGCCTCCTGCAATACTGACACCTGTCAGTTTTTATTTCGTGCAGCAATTGTGCCTGCCACCAAATTATGCCATAACAAACTAAGCAGCTGGGACAGGACCACCTTGAATAACGCGTCGCGCCTCCGTCTTGCTTTTCATGGAGCACCTTTGCTGCCTGGAAACAATCGCCACGCTCACACGGCATTGCGTCTTTGAATGTGCTGCCAGGCCGCGTTGCTTTGAGTGAACACCAGCAAAAAAACGGAACGGCTTCAGTGACCGTCCTTCCATTATGTAGACTTTTTTCTGTATCGGGGCCCATAGGAAAGGAAACAGCTCCCAACTCGAGAGTTGCAACGGTTGCACTGCACCCGAAGAGGGTATCGGAGGCATTGGCATTTTTTATCACCATTCTTGTCTGCTCCTATCCGCGCTCCAGGAAGTCCCTTACCTCGCGTCCCCACTGTCGCCGCTGATAGGTGCAAATTGAGGAATTATGTCAATTTAACAAATTGTGTGCTCCTTTCCACACTCCAGGAAGTCCCTTACCTCGTATCCCTACTGTCGCCGCCGCTGTCGTCCTTGCTCCTCCCGCCGAACGCCGCTTTAGTTTTCCTCCCCACGGCTCCGCACATTTCAGTGAACCGAATGTCGGTTCCGCGCCGTCTTTACCTTTCCTCCCCACGGCTGTACTCCTCGCGCTCCTGATGTTCGCGCACCCGGCCGGCGCTACTTCCAAGGGACTACTTTGTTTTGTAAGGTATATTTTTTTTTTTTAAAAGAACATATATTTTTGGGGGTATATAGCCTATGTCACACTGCAGACCCTGCCAATTCCAATGATGTATTGGGTGTTTGGATTGGTGCTGTGGTTCCCGAGTTATATCCGATGTTGATAAGAAGAGGAGAATTGTAGAAACAGTTCTAGAAACTATAGTTGGCAACCTAGAAGAGCTATAGGCAGAAAGAGGGAATCCAAAGTAGAAACAAGGGGAAAAACAGCAGGTAAAAAAGGACGAGATTAAGTCCAGCGCAGCGTTTTACACAAGTACCTGATAAGCCAGCAAGATCTGAGGGCAAGCTGCCCCGCAACTTGGTAAAATAGGAGTAAAAAGTAACCTGGGGAACAGTAGATGGAAGGAAAACAGACCGCCAGGTATAGTAGTCCCGAAGACCGGGACTGAGATAGGAAGTAATAAATGGCTATATTTTGAACCAGTTGAACCAGAAAAAAAGGGAAAGTAAACACGGAAGATCCAACCCTTAAATAGGTCCCAAATTCTATTCTCATTCTCAAAATGCCCAAGTCTGAGAGGAATGGGTACAAAAGACCTGAGACAAGTGGGCTTCATAGAAAATACAAATAGGAAGGAAATCACAAGAATCCTTGTCTATTCAGATTTGGTAAAATTGGCAATCTGGAAAGCAGAGAGTACGAGCATGAAGCAATACGGTTAATCGCAGAGGAAGAACTTGAAAAAAGGTTCAATCAGGTAGAGACTTCCTAAAATGTCATGCAGGCCTTGGGAAGAGACAGGTGAGGCTTATGGAGAATAATGAAGGGGGGGGGGGTACGCTAAATATAGTAGTGAAGAACTCAGTAACTGATATTTTGTGGGGCAATAGGAGTCAAAGAAGCAGCCCTGCAGGTCCCTCCCAGTGGTATAAAGAAGATATGGGTGAAGATGGAGGCTTAAGTGAGGTGGACTAGGATGAAGGGGTGTCGCATAGCCTTAACTTCTTATCCTGGAATCTAAACGGCCTGGGTGATGGAGCAAAACAGAAATGGGGGGGGGGGGGGGGGGGATTATGACCTTAGTGTCTCCAAAAATAGCAAAGAACGTGATTCTGTTAAGTGAAATGTAAATGGCTTTTGATATGCAGATTATCCTTGCTGGTTTTAGATAAAAAAATATGAAAATGTAATTATTATAAACTTGTACATGCAATGGGAGAATACTAAGGAGTATGTACGTGAGTTGGAGCATTTTAAAGATGATCTAGACTCTCTATGCGGAAAGTATGAATCTGATGTTTTTCATAATGTGGGATTTTAATCCTAAACTGAGCCCCAAGAAAGTACACCTCTGGTATAGTGATATACTGGATGCATATGAGATAAAGGATGCAAAAACAACAGTTGATGGACAGAATGCAGAACAATGTCATACATTCACCCCAGTACAGATATCTGGGCCTAAATCCATCGTTTTCTTTCACTCCACACCACCCCAGTTCAGACATGGCCATATGCAAATCAGCCTTGACCCTGTGCCTCATGGGAACAGTCCAGCCTGAACTGCCAATCCATGTCTTTCCTGGACCGGAATCAAGCATCCTAGGACCGGTTTCTGGCTATCGGCTGTCTTCAGCCAGGATAGCTTGACTCCAGTGGTGTGGAGAGCACAGACTCGCGTCTGAGCATACTCTTCGACAAATGCAAAAACATTTGATGGACAGAATGCAGCATACATTCACCCCAGTACAGAACTGTCTGAATAGTATTTGAGGTGCGCCGAAGACCTGTGTTCCACTGGGTGTGTGGCTGGCGCGGAGTGGAGCCCTAGAGTGACCACCTACAGGGATCTCCCTGGGACGGTTGTGGACGGAGGGCTGCTGAAGCGAGATGGGTCGCACCAGAAACAAACAAACAAAAAGACTGACGCCGCCGTAGATGGGACGCCGCAGCTTACGTTTGGCAGTGATCCCCTCTGGCACTTCGGACAATGACGTGATACCTCCCACTGGTACAGACCCCCACGAAGCCAAGCTGGAGACTTGATCCTGAAGATCTGTGACTCGCGTACGGCGCTGGAGATACGCATAGACACAATCTCTACTAGTCTCAACCTACTGCAGGCGGACCACAAAAAGCTAGCCAATAAGGTAACGTCTAATTAGCACTGGATGACCTAATACCCCAGCAGACCACGCATTCTACTCAACTTGATCAATTCCAGCGACAACTGAAGGGTTTGCAGGACCGAGTGGATGATGCGGAAGGGAGGTCCTGCCGCAATAATGTATGCATACTTGGTATAACGGAACGCAGCAAGGCATCCAACCCTACAGTTTGTGGAGGAATGGCTGAGAAACCATGTGGCGACGGTGGGCCTCACATCGCTACAGTGTGGAGAGAGCGCACGGAGTGCCTTAGAGACCTCGGCCGGGCGCACCGCCTCTCCTGCTGATAGCGCGCATCCTACACTACAAGGACCGCAACACTATCCTGAGGGCAGCCAGAGAGAACGCTCCTGTGCACTTCGAGAACAAGCTATTTCGCTTTACCCGGATTTTACCCCTGCAGTCCAGAAAGCTAGGTCCACATTCTTAGGGGTGAAGAAAACCCCTGCGTGACAGCAACTTGAAATACGCACTGCTCTTCCCGGCTAGACTGAAGGTGGTCTATGGTCAGAAGTCATACTTTTTTGAGAACCCTGAGGAGGTGGCGGGCTGGCTAGAAATAACTTTTACACCAGAGAACTCTCAGGTTTCGCTGCCATCAGGACAACTACATTGTGCCTCCCCAATTCGAACGTCTGGACTACCCTGATAGGGTCATGGCAATGCTACGGTTGTTATGGACTCTGGCCCAACCTCCGAGCAGATCACTACTAGACAGAAGGATGCACTCCTTACATTGGCGGTTCATGATGCTCAAACTGTGTTGTCCTCGGAGCACTCGTCTGATGCAGATACTGTGCGCTCTGAATCCGACGCTAGCATGCCACTGTTTCCCACAATTACTGCCCAAGTTGCCAGAGACTTCTGATGTTTGGCTTCGAGGGGCCCAGGAGTGGTAATGTATAAGTAGTATGGGCACTGTATATATTGTGCCGAGGCCTACTTCCTGGGTCCGGAACATATGGAAAGGGGCGACCACTCGGTCCCCCCGAACGTATGGCTGAGTGCCTCGATCCCCCCGGGAAGCCATTTTTGGGCGGGAGGCGCGTCTCGGCTGGTATGCCCGAAGCGGCGTAGCCGGGGCGCGCTTTTTCCCGCCCTAGAATGGGCTGGCCTAGACACCGACGCAGCCGGCCACGCCCTCGGGGCGGGCAGGGGCGGGTTTTTCGCCCACCCTGAAGACGGATAAAAGAAGGCGCAAGACCAGAAGACGTCCTCTTGTTCTTGTGCTCCGAAGCTGCACCCCCTCGCTACACGTGAGCTCGGGACGGAACGAAGAGCCAATTTTGAGCGTTTTGATCTTTTTCTTTGTCTTCTAGATACTTCCTCGGAGAGATGCCCAAGAAAGGCGCAAAAAGAATGACGACCGAACAGATGGTGCGGGCCCTTTGCAAAGAAGTGTCCGACATAAAGAAACGGTTGGCGGAGCGAGATGGGGAGGAGGGTTCGGGCACCCCGCCGGCTGGAGGGAGACCTAAGAGGCCGAGAAAGGTTCCAGCCGGTGGGGCCGTCCCGGTTCCCTCTGCCCCGCTCGAGGCGCCGACCCCAGTACCGATGGAGGGGAATCCAATCCCCGTTGTCGTCACCCCGACATCCAAGGAAGACATGCCCCCCGAGCTGGCAGCACAGCTAGCAGCATGGTTGGGGGATAGTAGTGATGGCGCCACGGCTGCCGAAGCACAGGCGCTGATAAAAGGGCTTCGTGAGAAGAAAGAGGCAGCTAGAGTGGCTACGCCGTTGGCGGGGATAGACAAGTCGCAATCGGCAGAAGCTGCGTCCGGTGCAGGTAAGCGGCCATTGCCGATTGCAAGGGACGAGTCAGCACCCTCTCGTAGAGAGAGATTAGGACAACATGTGCCTTTAGCTATAAAAGAAAAGATCTGGGCGGGGGAGTACGTGAATATTTTTTCCCTGCTTGTTGATCATTATGATGTGGAGCATGTAAAAAGTCAGAAGGACTTAATGCATCCGAGTGTTTGGCGCGCAAAGATGGCCGCCTTTAAGGTCAATGAGAACATTGGCAACTGGGGCAATGCATGGGGTATTTTCACATCAATTTTGGGGGAACGTAGGCCCGAGTTGCTTCCTGAGTTTCCCGTTTATCAATCACGAATTATGGGTTACTCGACAGCGTATCAAGGTAACCATTGGTTTTGTTATGACAATTTGTTCAGGAAAGAAAAGGAACATAACAAGAGTTTGACTTGGGATTGTTACGATTCTTTAACATGGGATAAAATGAAAGAATCGGGAATGTTAAGAATGCCATTGGTCGGGAGCACTGTTGTTGATTACTCCCGCCAAAATGTGGGGACGCCCTTTCGACCAAGTACGAGCACCGACGACCAGTCGAGGCCCGCAGGCAATACAGGTAGAAAGGGTTTCTGTTTTAATTTTAACAAGGGGAAGTGTACCAGGCCTCCGGGATCGTGTAAATTCAAACATGAGTGTAGTACGTGTGGGTCGTCCCATCCTGAGTCATCGTGCAGAGCCAGAACGAGTGAGAATGGGGGTAAGGGAGGCGCCAAACAGGTCTAAACTAGGCCGAGGGGCGCCTTTACCAACCCCGATTGATACCTTGGCAATGATTCCCTGGCTCAGCGAATACCCGGATCGTACTTCTGCCGGGGTGCTGCGGAACGGTTTTACACATGGTTTCCGCATCCCGGTAGGGGACTTTCAGGGTGTAGGGATGTGCAAAAATCAACTTTCCGTTTTACAACATGCATCTGTAGTGCAAGAAAAAATTCAGAAAGAGGTTAGCCGGGGACGGGTCGCCGGCCCGTTTAGTGAGCCCCCGGTACCGGATTTCGTTTGTTCTCCGTTAGGGGTGGTCCCCAAGAAAGACCCGGGTGAGTTTCGTTTGATTCATAATCTATCTGCTCCATATGGTCTTTCGGTGAACGACGCAATTGAGCCAGAAGTTTGTTCGGTGCGATACGCATCTTTTGATGAGGCGGTAGCCATCTTGAATCGCCTGGGGCACGGGACGTTGATGGCGAAATCTGATATCGAGTCAGCGTTCCGGTTGCTTCCGGTACACCCAGACGATCAGCGTCTTCTGGGATTCGGGTTCCAGGGGTCATTTTACATGGATAGGTGTATGCCAATGGGATGCTCTATATCATGTGCTTACTTTGAGAAATTCAGTACTTTCCTGCAATGGGTGTTCACTAAGAAAACGGGTTTCCGAAATGTAATGCACTACCTTGACGATTTTCTGTTCCTTGGCCCCGCCGGTACTCCCGAATGTGCCCGGGCCTTAGCTGAATTCTGTGTGTTAATGGATCATCTTGGCGTGCCGTTGGCACCAGGTAAAACTATGGGTCCCACGACTTGCCTCGAGTTTTTGGGGATCGAGTTGGACTCAAGGGAGGGGTGCTTCCGTTTACCAGCTAGCAAAGTGTCGAAATTCAGGGCAGCCCTCCAAGTATGTTTAAAGGCATCCAAAGTTACACTGCATCAGTTGCAACAGTTAGTGGGAAAGTTGAACTTTGCCTTGAGGGTGATACCAATGGCTCGCCCCTTTTCCCGCTCAATTGCCCAAGCAATGGTTGGCTTAAAGGAGGGTCATCATCGCACAAGGTTATCGGCCGAGGTCCGCCAGGACATGCGGATTTGGTTAGCATTCTTGGCGGACTTCAATGGCCGGGTCGTCTGGAACAAGCCAGCCGTCTCCTCTGAAGAGCTTGGGCTATGGACAGATTCAGCAGGAAGCGTAGGTTTTGGCGCCATCTTCGGCACGAAATGGTCGGCACAAAAGTGGCCCCTATGGTGGCACGAGAAGGGGCTGACAAGTAACATCGCTTTCCTCGAACTATTTCCCATTCTGGTGGCCCTGAGAACCTGGCCAGAAGGGTTCAGAGATCATTCTGTTGTGTTCTGGTCCGATAATATGACCGTGGTAGAATGCATCAATAGTCAGGCAGCCCGTTGTAAGTTGATTTTGAGGCTCCTCAAAGAAATTGTCTTACTGTGTATGCAACTGAACGTAGTATTCAGAGCAAAACATGTCCCAGGGGTGATGAATCAGGCTGCTGATGCACTGTCTCGTTTTCACATGCAGGCTTTCTCGGGTTTCCTTCCTTCAGCGGACCCGGAGCCGGCACCCTTCCCCGAAGCTCTCTGGTCTCTCGGTGCCCCGAACTTCGTCACCTCGTGGGAGAGAGTCTAGCACCCAGGACAAGGAAGGCATATGAAGGGGCGTTCCAGGCCTATTTAGCCTTTTTGGGGGCAGAGAGAGGAGGACTTTGGGGTCAGGAGGAGTTGGTAGTACTTTTTCTGATGTCCTTACGTAGGGCTGGGAAATCGGTGGCTACGGCCCAAAGGCATCGTGCCGCCATTTCCTTTGTTGCCAGGGCCCATGGCATCCTGGACCCAACAGCGTCTTTCACGGTACAAAAAGCGCTACGTGGGTGGCAACGTCTAGAGGGTCGCAGAGTAGATGTACGACGACCGATAGGTCTAGACAGGTTGTCCCAGTTACTGGTCACGCTCCCGAACACATGCTCGTCCCCGTTCGAGACCTGTTTGTTCCGGACTGCATTTACGCTGGCATTTCACGGGGCTATGAGAGTTAGTGAGCTGGTTGCAAGGAACAAACGGGACGTGACGGGGGGCTTGTGCAGGGAGCATGTCCAGATCAGGGGTGACGCGATGATTGTCTCCTTTCTCAGGTCCAAGACTGACCAAGATGGGAGAGGGGACTGCACGATCATCCGCAGGAACCCCGACTCATCCATGTGTCCGGTACAGTGCTTAGAAGATTACCTAGCACGAAGGGTGGCATCATGGGGAGGGACATTGTTGAGGCATGCAGACGCCACCCCGCTGACGAGGTTTCAGTTTCAACGGGTGCTTGCAATGGCCATTGCCGCAGCGGGCTTGGACCCGGGCGAATTTGGGACCCACTCCTTTCGTATAGGGGCTGCCACTGAAGCTACAGCCAGAGGTCTTAATGTAGAACAAGTGAAACGTGTGGGGCGCTGGTCCTCCAATTGTTATAAGAGGTACGTGCGATTGCACATGTTGTGAAACTGTAATCTTGTACTCACGCCTCTTGTCTTTGTTTGTTTTCAGTTGCGCAAGCCTACGCGGCAGGGCAGACTGAGCAGTCGACCCAACACCAGGTCAGCGGTCGCACGTCACCGGCTGTGAGGAAGGAGGTTTGGGTCGTGGGCCACTCATACGTGAGACGGGCTGCAGACGTATTCAAAGCAGGTGACATGGTTCACGAACCTGAGGAATACGGGTACAGAGTGTCCTTCTACGGAAGGGGCGGTCTCTGTATTGACCAGTTTCAGGAATTTTTTGAGGGCTTGTTAGAGCGGATGAGGTCACCGCCGTCCATAGTCATAGTGCATTTGGGGGGCAATGATCTGGTCACCACCGGTAGACGACTTCTCCTGGAGGCTATGCTTTCCACGGTAAGTTGGTTAGCGAGGAGAGTTCCGGGGTGCCTAATCGCATGGTCTCATATGATCCCACGAAAAGTGTGGCGGGGGGCTATCTCGATCCCTGCTTTGAATCATTCTGTTAGAAAATTGAATAACAAAGTGAGTAGGTTGTTCCGTTCCAAGGCATTGCATTCGATCTCGCATAATGGTATTAATGATGACAGTATGTATCTGGGGGATGGTGTGCATTTGTCGAGGGCGGGGAATGAGTTACTCATAGGAGACTTCCTAGCCTGGTTAAAATCTTTGGAACATGACCTTTAGGTAGGAGTTTTGTGGGGGGTCCGGATAGCCGGTCAACTATCCGGACCTGTGGCGGTAAGGTCATGATCGGTGAGCACTAATTGGTAGATCCCTATGAGTGGGCGTCACCCAACACGGATGGGAGCGCTCGGGAGAGGTGGCCATTGGCCCCTCAGTGGGGAGGCGGTCCCGTCTAAGGGCGGGTCGCCGGAAGTAAAGGAAAGGCGGTCAAGGCCCCTTCCTTTGTAGGAGGGGTTACAGCCCCCTCCTGGGGAATTTCCCGGGGCCAGGGTCATCTGCGACGGCAGATGCGGTAAGTTGTGTGGGGTGGGGAGAGGTCAACGATACCTTCTAGATACCACACACAAGTGTTCGAACGACCTTTAAATGGCGTCGAGTCTTAAGGGCCCCCGTCAAGTCAAGGGAAATTGTTAGTAGTTGCACTTGAGGTAAGCCTCTGTGCTGTCGCCCCTCCCAAGTGGGAGGGGTAAGTCTGGTTAGGGATCTTGACACCGGTTATGACCTTGCCGTTGGCCCTTAAACGTTAGGATGTACAATTTCAGTGTTCTTAGAGAATGTTTTGTAGGATGCTAGTTCGGCTAGGAGAACCTCTGTATTAGAGATTATGTTAAGGTTAGCCAAACATCGTAATGTGATAATGAAATTGTACATAACATGAAAACGTTTAATGTTTTAATTTTGTTTTAATAAATACGGCCGGGATGGTCACTCCATCCCACATCCAAAAACTTTAAGAACTGTTTCCGGTTTCCCTCCTTTTGGGGATTGTGTTGAGAGGGGGTGGCGGGTATCTCAGCCATATGGAAAGGGGCGACCACTCGGTCCCCCCGAACGTATGGCTGAGTGCCTCGATCCCCCCGGGAAGCCATTTTTGGGCGGGAGGCGCGTCTCGGCTGGTATGCCCGAAGCGGCGTAGCCGGGGCGCGCTTTTTCCCGCCCTAGAATGGGCTGGCCTAGACACCGACGCAGCCGGCCACGCCCTCGGGGCGGGCAGGGGCGGGTTTTTCGCCCACCCTGAAGACGGATAAAAGAAGGCGCAAGACCAGAAGACGTCCTCTTGTTCTTGTGCTCCGAAGCTGCACCCCCTCGCTACACGTGAGCTCGGGACGGAACGAAGAGCCAATTTTGACCCACCCACCAGCCCCTGAGGACAGCAAGTTGTTGTGCAATAAAGTGAAGTTATAAGTTGGTTTTTCCATTTCGTTTACAGGCTGTGACAGTATCAGTTTGTGGTTAATCATAATAAAGTATGGTGAATACAGTCTAGGTTGTTACGATTAAAATGAGTTGATGTAGTGTTGCATTTCTAGCAGGCTCTTTCGGTCGTAGTGACCAATGTTTTCATAGGTTTCAGAATTGTCGTATTTATTTTTGGTAGGCGGTAAGGTCATGATCGGTGAGCACTAATTGGTAGATCCCTATGAGTGGGCGTCACCCAACACGGATGGGAGCGCTCGGGAGAGGTGGCCATTGGCCCCTCAGTGGGGAGGCGGTCCCGTCTAAGGGCGGGTCGCCGGAAGTAAAGGAAAGGCGGTCAAGGCCCCTTCCTTTGTAGGAGGGGTTACAGCCCCCTCCTGGGGAATTTCCCGGGGCCAGGGTCATCTGCGACGGCAGATGCGGTAAGTTGTGTGGGGTGGGGAGAGGTCAACGATACCTTCTAGATACCACACACAAGTGTTCGAACGACCTTTAAATGGCGTCGAGTCTTAAGGGCCCCCGTCAAGTCAAGGGAAATTGTTAGTAGTTGCACTTGAGGTAAGCCTCTGTGCTGTCGCCCCTCCCAAGTGGGAGGGGTAAGTCTGGTTAGGGATCTTGACACCGGTTATGACCTTGCCGTTGGCCCTTAAACGTTAGGATGTACAATTTCAGTGTTCTTAGAGAATGTTTTGTAGGATGCTAGTTCGGCTAGGAGAACCTCTGTATTAGAGATTATGTTAAGGTTAGCCAAACATCGTAATGTGATAATGAAATTGTACATAACATGAAAACGTTTAATGTTTTAATTTTGTTTTAATAAATACGGCCGGGATGGTCACTCCATCCCACATCCAAAAACTTTAAGAACTGTTTCCGGTTTCCCTCCTTTTGGGGATTGTGTTGAGAGGGGGTGGCGGGTATCTCAGCCATATATGCTATATAGGGAAGTGTCAATGTAACCAAGACATGCTAGTATGTATATTATGTTGTCTTCACGAACTGATGCAGTTCTGGCCTCCACGCCCTGGCGAATGCGATGATGAGTCTCTGATTTGCAGTCCATGTTGGACTTCTGTTAATTGTTTGGTCCTCTGTTCTATGGGGGAACCTGGTATTGCGGAGTTGTTGTGTGAGAGCGTGCTTTGCCTTTCAGCATTTTTAATTACAGGTTCTTTATCTCCACTGGACAGAGCGCAATTTCACCTTCGCTACCACAATGGCATTACATAACACATACTCCACATGGAACATAAGGGGATTAGGTTCAGTTCATAATAGACACCGGGTTCTAGCACAGCTTAATAGACGGAAGATCGCTATAGCCTATTTACAAGAAACTCATCTTAGCAGTGATGAAGTGACCAAATTTCAGAACAAATGGCGGGGACAGCTGTTCTCTACAACACATTCAGCTTTCTCTAGAGGAGCAGTAGTGTGGTTGCGGAGTACTGTCCCTTTCAAGCTCTTGGAGCAGAAAGTAGACTTAAACGGTAGATATGTGCTGCTTCACGACTTATTTGATGGGATGCATGTGGTCATGAGCTGTATATATGCACCGAACATCGATCAGGATAAATATCTGACTACACTGGGTGCAGCTTTGTCGGAGTGGGCGGCATATCAGCAGGTTATCGGTGGCGACTTCAATGCTGTGTTGGATATTGACTTAGACAGGTCTCATCCCCCTCTGCATGCCACTGACAGCAAAAAAATGGCGGAAGCGCTTAGGGGCTGGGCGGAAGGGTCGGAACTGCAGGATGTATGGGGAGTAAAACACACTGGGAATACTCCTTTTTATTCACCTCTAGACGGACTGCACACTCTGATAGACCAATTCCTATGCTCCGGCGCCCTATTAGAGTCCATTACTTCGGTACTCCATATGGGGAAAACCCTGTCCGATCATAACCCTGTGGAATTAACTATGCAGTGGGGTAGGGTTCCAACTCCGATACAGAATTGGAAACTACAGCCTGAGATGCTGGAGGTCCTCCGCACTACCCTTTCGGAAGCAATCGCCAACTACTTCTCCGAAAATATGGGGTCTGCTAGCTCCTGACAAATGGAGTGGGATGCCATCAAAACTGTCATCAGGGGGGTGGCGATTAGTACCAAGTCAGGAGTGAGCACTCTTTTATTAAGCGGCTTACAGAGACTGAAGGCAGGTGGCCGGGCTGGAGGGGGAGGCTGCAGGGACAAATGACCAACTGACACAAATGAGCCAGGCTAACCTTCAATATGTGCAGCTGCTTGAGGAGCTGCGTGTAGTGTACCTCAGGTTATACACACAACACACAAGCTGATAGATCGGGACCACTGTTGGCGTGGCTGGTCCAGAATGCCTTGGAACACCTATATTGGAGATACGGAATGACACAGAGGTGGTGCTAAACTCACAACTAGACATTAATACCGAATTTAAAAACTATTATGAAACTCTGTCAATAACGTCAGGCAGTGGACTTTACAGAGTTTGAACCGCTCTTTGATGGTATATGCGTCCCCCAACTCACTCAACCACAATGCGACGACTCATTGCTACCACTAACTGTACGACAGGCAATTAAGACATTACCACGTAGTAAGACTCCAGGGAGTGATGGTCTCCTGGCCGAATTTTATGCAATGTACGCTGACCTGCTAACTCCTCACTTGCAATGTCTTTACAACGAATCATTGGATGGAGGCGGGCTCCCCGCTACTACAGTGCAGGCATTAGTGGTTTCACTTTTGAAGCCCGGGAGGGATGCTTTGCTTATTTCGATCTTACACGATTATCACTCCTCAACACTGAGTATAAAATCCTGAGTAAGTTACTGGTTACTCGCCTTAATCGGTTTATACCTGCCCTGATACATTCCGATCAGTGTGGGTTTGTGCCTGGTAGGAGCACAGCACTCCACATCGGACGGCTGCATCAGGTTATGTGGGCACACAAGGTACGGGGACTACAGAAGGCTGCCTATCTCTTGATCTGAGGCAGGCGTTTGACTCCCTTCGGTGGGATTATATGTTGTATACTCTTACACGCTTTGGCATACCTCAGAAATGCATAGCATGGGTACGCTTGCTGTATACGAACCCCACGGCGCAGGCACGAACGGGGCGGCATGTCTAAGGACAATGTTGTGGGCCGGGAGACGAGGCAGGGCTGCCCCTTGTCACCGTTGTTGTTTATCCTGGCATTGGAGCCACTCCTACACAGACTTCGTACTTTTGCAGGCTGTCTGGGTATAGCGCGTGGTCGTGCACTCCACACTTTCGGCATATGCGGATGATCTTATTCTTTATATCAAGGGTATGGGTGCTGACCCTCATCCTATGCCTGCCATTTTTGAGTCGTTCAGGGTCTCTCTGGCCTGGCTATCAATGCTGCCAAGTCGTATGCGTATTTCTTTATCGCTGAGAGGAACGGGGCTTTCCGGTTTGGTCCCTGGATCTTTCACATCGCACCGGACACCTTTAAATATCTCGGAATACATATTTATCGCACTACATCGGACCTTCTGGACGGCAACCTGGGACGTGCGATTTCCTCTCTTAAATCCCAGGTTCAATTCTGGATTTCACTGCCCCTGTTGGTGGCGGGCAGGGTAGCCATCACAAAAATGGTGCTCTTGCCGAGGCTCCTTTATTTCTTCACCAAAATGCCGATACTTGTCCCCATGAGGTCCTTTAGAGTACTGTAATCATTGATGATGGAGCTAATATGGGGTACAGGACGTAGACTTGTTAGTATTAGCTGCAACTTCACGCGAAACAGGGCGGTATGGGGTACCAGACCTACTTGCGTATTGCTATGCCAGCCAGTTGCAATGGCTGGCATATTGTCTCGCAGGTCGCAATTTGCATGAGTTAGGCATGTCGCGAGATGGGGATAAGGGAATTATCCACAGGCTCTTACTACCACAACCCCCATCCCCCCCCCCCCCCCTCCCCCTCCTGTTGACGCGCTGCCTCACTTACTGAAGTTAGCTATCACTTACTGGCGGAGTGCGGTAAGATACATTGGAGGGAGGGCACCGTATGCCCCCACCATCCCGCTGTTGGGCATTCCCACACGTTCCGGGGTACTCTCTGGCCATGCGCTAAAGGCGTTGACTGAGGCGGGCATTACTACACTAGGAGATTTCTTTGCGCAGGGTGTATTGATGTCGCATGGCACGTTTGTGCGCATCCATGGTGCCCCGGAGGCGTTCCTATTGCATGCACATATTCCAAGATGCAGATGCAGATGCATATGCGTCACGTGGTCGCCTGAGGACACTGAACCACCAGCTAACACACTGCTTACCATGCAGTACTTAATGGGTAACGTGGCTCGTCTGACTAAATGGCTCACTCCTGGGATTTGAGTTGAGAGAGCGACTGCGTTACAGCCACTATGCGACAAGTGGGAGGGGGACGTGGGTCGTACATTCACGGCCAAATAATGTATTACTATATTGGGGTTCCCCAAGAAGGTCTCCCGCAATCCAAAGTTTAAATTTATTCAGCTGATGTTACTACACAGGGCATATTTAACTCCACACAGGTTGAGCTCTATGTTTCAGGGGGCGGATGGTGACTGCCCGCGATGCCACGATCCTGCTTCGGGATTGATACACATGGTGTGGGCTTGCTCCAGACTGGGACATTACTGGGCGACAGTGTGCAAGATACTGACTGCAGTGGCCCCGGCACGCCAGAATGACACTTTGGAATACTGTATACTGGGACCCCATGAAAAGAAGGGCAACCCTGCCCCACGTTTTGTGAACCTAGCGCTCCTTTTGGCCAAAAGAGCCATAACCACACGATGGAAAGCCACTAGAGCCTCGTCCTTATTGGAATGGCACACCGAAATGTTGAAATGGGGTGGAGCAGAAGGGTCTGAACTGAAAAGGGAGGGATTTATGGGCCTACTGAGAACACAGATTTCCCTGGGCTGGTATACTATGCTATGTCACACAGACCTCTGTTAAAGGCCTTTAGCGCAATGATTCCCCCGCAAATACTATATGGAGCAGAGGTCCTTTGCCTTAGTGGTAAACCAGTTTGGGATTCAGAGGAAGGACGGCCAGAAGGTGTCACAATGGTGTAGGGAAGAGATCCTATTAAGTAGCCTAACATGGGCTAAAGAGATGAGGAAGAAAATATCACAGGCCTGTGAAAACATAAAGGTGAAAATCTCCCAGGATTCCCTGCAGGTAGAATTCTCTAAGAGTGAGCTCACGAAACACAGACAAGAAGTCTAAAGAAGAGCAGATATGGTATACCTAGAGAAGAAATCTGTGCAACAAATGAGGGATTCATGGCGAAAAGAAAATTGGTTCCCTTATTTGGATATCTTACCTAATTACTGGTATAGGCAGGATATCTTAAGACTGAGAATGGGTATAAACCCCTGGCTAGTAAATGAAGAATTAAAACGAAAAATGTCACACTGATGGTTACTGTAAGTGTAGTTTGGGCACTAAAGGAGATATATTGCACATTTTGCTAGACTGTGTAACACTATTAGAGCAGCGTAAACGTTATCTCCGCCCGACATTTTTAATGATAAAAGGTAACGGATTAAGGCAGCAGAAATACTTACAGAAATGCCAAATCTTCACATAGCGATTGCAGTGGGGAACTATATGAAAGAAATCCAGTTTCCTTAGAGAGAATTAGCTGAAATGTGTAGTGATTTTAAACAATCTTAACTTTTGTACTAGGGTATCACATATTTTTAAAAATGAGGACTCTGTTTTAAAGAATATTTTATACTGTATAATTTTATGTGCTGAGTATTCCCGACTAAGAGCGTCGAAATATGCACCACTCATTGAAAACTTCCCAACTTTTCTAACTTTGAGAAGGTACAAACTGTGATGTTTTAATCTGTTCAAATTGTTTTTTAGATCTGCTTAATGACTATGGTCTAAATAAACATTGCTTTGACAGTGAACTGCAATTGAGGTCTGGCCTGCCGTGTAGGAAATTGTTTTCAAAAAGGGGATTGGGCCTTTACCTCTTTCTTTATAAGAATTCACAATTTCGCTTTATGGACAAACTCGCTACTTTCTGTTCCGGTAATTTATTTATACCTTTTTGCTTTTCCTTTTTTTTTTTAAATTTTTTTTTTTTAATTCATTTCAGTACGAAAAAGACAAGTGTCTGGTTATAACCATAAAACTTGATGTCGACCAGTTAAAGACGACCCAGCTAAAGCCGTAGAAGACACAATCTACAAAATATTACAATCGGGAATAGGAGGATTCTTGTGAGCCAAAGAACTGAACTTTTTAACGAAAAAGTTCGCAAGAAAACCGATATTGAACTTCGTGCCAAAATTTCATAAGAATCTAGAGGAGCCCCCATGGAGACAGATAGTCTTGGGCTGCGACTCTATTCTAGAACCAATTGCAAAATATGTAGATTTCTTTTTAAAACCCTTTCTCAAAGAAGTACAGTCATATCTGCGAGACACTACAGACTTAATCACAAAAATAGAAGGCTCATCATTTCATGAACAGACCCAATTGATGGGGACGCTAGACGTCGCATCGCTTTATACACTTGCATGAGGCACTGGAAGTGATGGAACTATATCTAGATAGCAGAGAACTACCTAATAGGGTCCTGACCAAATTTATCCTACAACTAGCGGAGGTGGCCCTAAGAATTATTTTAGATTTGACGATCAATTCTTTGTATAAGTGAAAGGCACAGCTATGGGATGTCCTTATGCTCTAGAAATGGCTCAATAGGAGGAAAGGTTTATCGAAAACAATCCCTTTAAAGGTCATATACTATGGCTGTGATATACAGACTATATCCGACTCCTGTGGCAGGGGAGCCAGGTGGAGTTAGATTCGTTCCACGAATGGCTCCATACCAGACAGACATAAAGTTTTCTGTATAATCTAGCAAAACTCAGATGACTTTTTTAGATGTAGAGGTCGCTCCAGTAGCAAACCAATTGACGACATCGCTCTATAGAAAAAAGACAGACAAAAATACCATCCTACATCATAGCAGTGCCCATCCTAGAAACCTTAAAGAAAACTTACCGTATGGGCAGCTATTAAGAATTTGGAGAAACTGCACCCATTTAATTGACTGTGAAAAAAACTCAGCCGCCTTTTTGTATTGACATGGCCGAAAGGGGCTACCCAGAAAAATTATTGAAACATTTGACCAAAAGAGCTCGGTTTACACCTAGAGTGAGTCCTCCACCAAATAAGAGAAAAAAAGACCTGGACAAATTGGTGTTCGTGTCAACATTTGGCCCTGGCACAAATAAGTTCAGAAAAATTATATTGAAAAATTGGCACTTCCTTGAATCTTGAATGTCCTTTTCTTAAACGTCTGTTTGCTATGGAAAATGTACCAGAGTATAGGACAACAAATGCGCGCAGACTTCTCCCTAACTAAACAGAAAAGTGACCTATTATCACAATGGAACCTAAAACCTATTGAAGGCCATCGCAAATGTGGCCATTGTGTGGCTTGCAACACCACCATAGAAGGCACGGAATTCTGCCACAACCGCATTAAATGGAAACCTGCAGAATTCACTAACTGCAAAACCAAAAATGCAGTTTATGCAATGATGTGCCCCTGTTTGAAAATCTATATAGGGAAGACAAACCAGCAGGTTAACACCAGAATTACCCAACATAGGTCAAGAATAAAAAAGGTAGTCACTGCCCCAATGGTCGAGCACTTTGAGGAGTCACATGGAGAAAATTTGTTTAAAAGGACAGTTCTAGCGACAATCAATTCATCAAAACGTCCAATTGATATAGATAGCGCTCTACATCAAAAAGAGGCATATTTAATACTTAAATACAGTAGTGCCATGACAGGCCTCAACACCATGACTGAGTTGTCAACATTTTAGAGAACTCTGCAAACTACCTGACCCGCAATGCAACACACTGGGCCACTAAATGCACACTGTCGGGCCAAGAGATACAAAACTTTCACCCAGAATTCCTGAAAAACTATACTAATAGAAGCCCTGAAGAAAATGTCTGCCATTTTGAAAGGTATCCGTTAAGGCGACAAATCTTATGGCTTAACGAGGTAAGCGCAACTCTAACCTTGATATAAAAACGCCAAAATACTGAGGCCAGTATAGATAACCGCTCCCATTGATTTTATTTCAGTAATCGAGAGAGAAACATCGTAAATGCGAGAAAACCGAGCGGAGATAATTGTCCACTCCGAAAATAGATGTAAAAGGAAAATTAAAGGTAGGAAATGGACAAGACATAAGTCGTTTTAATCAAGGCAATCAAATCGACATTCCTAACAGGCCTTCTGTTTTCCAACATAAATAAAAATTCCCCAATCAAGAGAGCCCACGGTGTGGAAACTTAATACTAGATGAGAAGACTATTGCTTCTCGGGTACAATTTGCAATAAAATGAAAAATAGAATCTTAAATGTCTTATTGCACATCCATTATACTACAAAAACCAAAGCTGCCACAATTTAAAAGCCCTGACGAGAATCCTGGAATTTAACGCCCAGGTTTCGAAACACGTCAGCACACGATCAGAGCACAGAGGAATGAAGAATTGAATTCCAGCCTGTGAAATAAATTCCTTTCCAGAAAATTTAATTCTAATAAAGAAGAATTTTTCCCTGTGCATTCAGATACCTGATAAAGAGACTTAAAGTCTTGGATCACTAATTTGGACAGCCAAGTAACATTGGTTGATAAATATGCGTGTATTGGATGTATTTTCCTTCTGTGTTTTTTTTTGGTTTTTTTTAATGTCTAATGTGATGTAATGTTTTATGATTTGAATGTTTTGTAAAATGATAACACAGGTGTGACCAGACACTTGTCTTCGTACTGAATTGAATCCATGAAAAAACAAGTAATTGCAAAGAAAAAGGTGTAAATAAAGTACCGGAACAAACAGAGTAATGAGTTTGTCCATAAAGCGAAATTGTGAATGTTTATAAAGAAAGCGAGGTAAAGGCCCATTCCCCTTTTGATAACGATAATACGGCCCTGCCTAAACCTCGTCCCTTGGGCCTAACTCCCCTTTTATCTAAAATGTAGGAACTTGTGGTATTTTCTCCTGCTTAAAGTGCGCACATGGCACTTTCTATACCGGTTGATTGAAAATCCAAAATATTATTCTGACCGCTGAAGATATAGGAAGTATCCACATTATTGGACACAGTGAATTCCTCAAGTGCTGACCATATGCAGATCCGTTGGCTTAATTGGAGTACTAAATTACACCGCAGAATTCAGCTGGAGGAAATGTTTGCTTGACATGAATAAATATGAACATACCTGATAAACTGATATGGCTAGTGTGTTATGCTTAAGGTTACACTGGAACTTTAGAATCATGCAAAAGCTTGCATTGGCATCCAACACTTGTAAGAAGTGCCAAGATGTGAGGTACCTACTCGCAGGCTTTCTACTCTGAAGTTCACTGAGGGAGTTTAGAGAAACCTGCAAATCGATTCGGAAATGTAAGGTTGGATTTAATCGTCCAAGTAACACTTTGTGTCAATCTTTATGACCGCTCTGGGGTTTTCATAGACTATAGGGGATGAAGTTATTATTTTCAGTGATAGCTGTATGCTAAAAACTTGGGTATTGTAGGTGAGTTTTATTTTGCTTTGGTGTATCTGAAATCAAACCACTAAATACAGAAAAAGGGTATAGGCCACTTACATTTGGTCAGAATATAATGTAAATTTTGAGTGCTGCCCTTGGGAGAGGTCGATCCAATCCCGGTCCTATGGGCTTTGAGTAGTACACAGGAAGGCTGCCTTAAGCATATGGCTGTGCTGTCTCAGTTTGTCTTTTACCAAAACCTTTAGAAACTTGCATTTATTGACAGTCCTCCAGTTTCTTTGAGTGGCAGTGCCCCAGCACTTTTACATGTAGACAGGGTGGAATATACAAGACTGACAAATGTGATGTTAGACTGTACATACTTAAGCACCATGGCTCTCATAAATGTACCTCTCTTCTCAAACTCTTGTCTCTCCTCTTGAATATAGCAAGATGAGAAAATAACTTCTCAATGTTCACCGTGAACACTGTTTTAGAAAGCTCTCCTTGCCAACTTTGTGGAAATGGCGCTTCTTGAGCAAAAATACTATTAATCAAACCTCTGGAACCACTTCGCAAGATTCTACTCTTACATAGTTAGGAAAACAAGGGGTGTACATTACAGCCAGTTTGTCTGGCTGTTTGGTTTGGACTACAATCCAAAACTCAAAGTGCGGCTTTCAGTAGGTGTTCGTTTTTAATTTTATTTTATTCGTAGAACTACATTCCGCTTGCATTTTGTGGGCTTTCTGATTGTCAACCTCCAGTTACACGGATATTAACATGTTGTAAAGGTTCACTATTTACATCACTTAACATAGAACATTTCCTCTGCACAATTCTTTTAGTGGATCCTATACCTGAATGGGTACTGTGTATGGTCTAGGCCAGTGGTTCTAAAATTTTTGCTTTCTGTGGACCCCCCCCACAATCATTACTGGAACCCACAGACCCTAATCACATTATAATTGAAGTCTGATTATCCCCACAATCTTTCGAGAGTAAGCATTTTCAATTATTCAAACTGCGAAATGATACAAAAAATATAAAATAGCATTTATCAAACAATCAAATATTTTATTTAATTCACAAATATAAAAAATCTGAATTTTAATGAAGGTTTGAGCGTTTATAAATTTAAGCAAATAATCATCCATCCTATATTCTTCTTGATGTACTCGTAACTGCCACGAACCAATCTGAGGATATTAACTTAATCTTTAGCTTCCGACTTAAAACTTTCTGTAATTGGGAAAGAATTTAAACATTTTCAACTTTAAATTTTGCTGCTTCATTTATATAAACCTAATTAATTTTCTAAACAGTCACATCACCTAATTGGACACGGTGCACCCCCAGGGGTCCCTGGACCACAAGTGAAGAACCACTGTTCTAGACCTTTCACAGTACCAACATGAGCTTGTCGCTTTTAGAAGAAACACTGTTAATACTCCTGAAAAAGGTAGCAACAATATAAAGTTATTAGTCTCCAAAATGAGTTAGTAAAACATCAACTTCTGTACCCAACTGCGTTGGATTCTAACACTACAATTGCACAGAAAATTGCATTGAATTTCTGGGTTTATGTTGAAACATTCCTGTGCTTTCATAGAGTAGAAATTGTTTCTGGAGTATTTCTGTCTCTGCTGTCAGTGTTTTGTGGCTGTCGTCCTTAGTAGTACCTGAAATTTTGCAAGTTCCCAATATGTTATATCCGTTGTACTGAGGTCGTCTTTTGTTGGATTTATTTTGAAGTCTTGGTACATCGTCCATAACCAGTGAAATGGGGCAATAGTGTTTCCCAAATGTTGTTCACTACTTAATGTTGTACACCTCCAGAATCACCCCCAACTTCTCCTGTATGTTTTAATGATGTTCGACCTGCTGGAAGTTGATCTGTTTCTCTCCTACTAATTGGCTTGCTTTTTCTTTCTTTCCTTCAGGGAGAATTTGTTTCCATGGGAGTAATTTCAGGTGGCAATTCCTACGGCATCCCTGAAGATTTGGTTTATTCGTTCCCTGTGACTATCAAGGTAAATGTACTTGTTTGTTTTGAAGTCTAAATCTTTTCTACAACATGCCCCGTGTGATCTAAAATTTGGCTTCCCATTTTATTGTTTTGTATGAAACTTTCTTTGAAACCATATTCGTTCATCAGTCACTGTTCAGATGTGCTGATGAACTGATTCTAATTGCCTCCTGTAGTTTAGATTATTTGTGTTTATTTTTAAGATTTAAGGCTGTAATGCCTACACTTTGATTAGTGGGTAATGGGATCATATTTCTAGTACTTTCAATATAATTTGTAGTCCCTGTATTTAAAATGTACTTGTTAATATGCTTTTTCCTTTGTCTTAAATTTTCTGGGTTCTCACTCATCTTAATGACACAATTTCTTGAAGGACATGGCAGGGTAGGGTATAGCTTATGTTTATGCACATGCAAATTTTTATTTTCAAGCTTCACTCTGGTTCCACTATCTTTTCTGATTCTACTGCTGATCTATTCAGTATGCAAAAAGAACAAATGATGGACAGAATGTAGAACAATGTCATACATTCACCCCAGTACAGAGATCTGGGCCTAAATCTTTCGTTTTGTTTTGCTCGCCATTCCAGTTCGGACCTAGCCACATCAGTCCAGCCCAAACTGCCAGGCCAGGTCTTGGCAGTTCGGTTTGGACTGTTCCCATGAGGTACAGGGTCAAAACTGATTTGCATAAGGCAGGGTCCAAACTGGGGTGGCATAGTGGGCAAAAGAACGATAGATTTAACCCAGATCTCTTATCTGGGGAGAATGTTTGAATC
This sequence comes from Lissotriton vulgaris, assembly GCF_964263255.1. Lineage (NCBI taxonomy): Eukaryota > Metazoa > Chordata > Amphibia > Caudata > Salamandridae > Lissotriton > Lissotriton vulgaris. The sequence goes on along the minus strand of NW_028255503.1, from coordinate 128,757 downwards.
ATTCAGCATACCGTCCATCTGTTGCAGTTGATCCAGTATGACCTCATTAAATGTAGCTTATGATATTGTTGATGACCTGCTGTACTGTTTTATAGCATAGTGACCGTAATATGGCAATACATGTATTTGGGTGATGCAGCTGTGCAGGAACCAAGCTACATATGAATTGCTTTGCCTGGCTTCTCCCACAAATCGACTGTTAGTCTTCATTCAACACAAACAAGGCATATTTTTGCCCTCCATATTTTGATGGGGCTTTTCTGGGCACCAATGAGCAGAAAATTGGTACCATGTACCTTTTTTAACCAGAACTGCCTAGAAAATAAATGGGCTGTTGGCCAGGGCCTCATTTGTAGAACTAGGCAGTGAGTTTTTAATCATGTTTTTATGCATGCCCCATCCCCACTGCATTTAGGTTTTAATTTACCTGATGTAATTCAGGTCTTAATGTCTTCTATCAACTTTGTCTAAGCTGTCATCTGATGCTGGGCACCCACCGTCCCCACTTTTCATTGTATCCTGTTACTACCTTGTTGGATTTTAAGATTAATTTTTGCTATTAAATGTAGGTCTAGTAACCATGCACTAGAAAACTTGAGCCTCTCCCAACTGCATATTTAGAGTCTGAAAACCTGATGGTTTGACCATCTATTTCACTGAAGTCGGCTTAAACTAAGCTGTAATGTGTAAAAGGTTCTCCTTACTATTCAGTTATTAACGCACCTTTTATTTCAGGGGCTGTTTTCATGATACTGTGCAACTACGTGGACTAAACATGCATGTTCTTTGGACTCATTTAATGTTTTTCTAATTCTCAATCTGGTTTACCTTCTTTCCATGCAGAATAAAAGCTGGTGCTTTGTTGAAGGGCTACCGATCAATGATTTCTCCCGCGAGAAGATGGATTTAACAGCCAAAGAGTTGGTGGAGGAGAAAGAAACTGCATTTGAATTTCTTGCTACTGCTTGACTAGATGAAATTCCAGTTTCAGAAAAGCACCTAAATGCCCAGACGATAAAATGTTGTCTTTAAACCTACAGTAGCACTTAACCATATGTTTGGAGAGAAACTATTTTAAACTATCAAGGTCATTTATCTTAAAGATTGCATCAAAATTATGACTGTAATATTAATTATAATGGTTCAAAAAACATCCGTGAAATAAATAACTTGGTGTTTGATTTAGATTGTGTGTTTTTTTTGTAAATGGTTTATTTAATGAGTTGTCATCTGATTAATTCATCAGAGAATGTAAATAAAAAAATAGATCCCATCTTGCAATGCAGTCTAGTATACTTGAGAATGATGCATCAAACTGGGAGCACATTTACTTTTTTTATTCCCCCCAACTTAAAATTCTTATTCACCCTGCCACCCCTTTACTTCCCAGAGTCTAGTCTTGGTTGTAAACCAAACCACCAAAAAGATACCTCAAATGGAGAACTCCTGCGATACGACAAGCCTTTGCATTAACAGCTGTATCTTTTGGTGCACATGAAAATGTAGTGTACATTTCAGCAATACAAAGCTATGAACCACAATACATTAGACTTTTGAAGCAAAATATTAAGGTTCTTTGTGTAGCAGCACAAAATAATGTGGTAACTAACTCACTGAATAACCTGATCTGGAAGAAAAAATTAACTGCAACCACGATCCCTCACACAAACCTATTGACAGCTGCTTCCCGATATACCACACACCCCAAATTTTTTTTAATATATATTTGTTCAAACTATATGAAAAGTGTATTTTGTAATCACTAAATACTTGGAGAGTTTTGTAGTTCTTTCAAAGGTAACTAATCACTGCTTAAAACATATGGGCGGACTTCATTGGGGTGATTTCCCTCTTTTAATTCTGATTGGCTGGAATTGACGCATCAGATGTGTTATGCATGCAGTTGTTTGTAAATTGATGGGTTTGTCCCTTCGGTCTCTTAATCTCTAATGATTGATATAAAAGCAGTCCTAACATTGTCTCAAAGGGTACCTTGCAGCACACCTGTGATCAAACTTGAAATAAGGAGCATGAGGGAACAAGATTCCTGCACTACTTAGGCTTTCATGTGGCCTCTACTGCAAGCCATGTGACATAGTTCTTGTTCACAAAGGATGTGCCTGGCCCTTGAGTAGAACTAGACTAGAGCAATCTCTATCCCGTTTCATCTCAGTCTATTCTCTCCCCCTCCCGCCTCATATTTGCCTAGTGGGTAAGCCTGGGCGGAGCAGGCGTAGTGCCTCTACACGAAGTTGCAGAGTTAGAAAATAACTCTGCAACTTCACTCCGCTACTGGCTTTATATAATGCCTACGTTGTACGTCTTGCATGTGCGCACTTGCAAGATGTACAACGTAGGGGTTATCAGTAAAGGACTGCGGGTAGGAGGGATCCACGGCAGGCAAGTGCCTTTTTTAATGACTTTTAATCACTTTGGCAGGGTGGAGGGTCCGGCTAACTACACTCCTCCACGTAGTCATAGTTTTGCCTAAACTCTGCGTTCGGAACGCGGAGTAGGCAAAACTATGCTGGCAAAGCGTAGCTACCCTCCCGGGGTTACTGGTAGGCCACTACTTCCTGCGCTATTCGGTATGTCCTAGGAAATAAATAGAAGGGCGAGGGGGCATTGTACTGTGAGGTTTCTGAGGAAGAGATCATTGCAAGAACTTTGGCTGATTCAGAGTTATCTACCTGGATCTGTGGATCAAATGTGATTAGCACTAGTGTGAAGCAGGGAGTTTACCATTAGTGTATCCTACATGTATGAATTGTGAACGAAGAGCAAAGTCATATCGCAGAGCTCAGGAAGAAGTATCACAATGGCAACAAGGGTCTTCAGGGCTGCATGAACATAGACAAGAGACTTGTCCCTGAGAAGTATCAAGCTGCAGTTAATGGGTACACTTGAGACAAACGCTAATCTTGTTTCAGAGAGAGGGACTCCTTACCAACAAAGCATCTAACCTATGTCAGAAAGCACCCCTGTTCTACTGTCAGGCTAGTGAGTGATTGGTGAAGATGAAGCAGGTTCACCGTTATATGAAGGTGGCCCTACTAGAAGGCAATGGGATAGGCTGAAGAGCTAAAGTCGCCATGAGTGGGGAGGAAAGCCAAAACGTGGGTAATTCAAACCGTTTACTCATCTTGACAAAACAAGACTGGTGGTGAAGGGGCATCTCTGCCATGAAAAGATACTTATCTGTAGAGTATGGTTTAAGCGCTGGTGTTAAGGAGTGTAGGGGGTGTTGCCCTCTGAGCCTTTCAAGCCGAAGGGTGTCTGGTTGCTCCCAGTATATCAGCCAAGACTGTTTAGAGCAGGGTTCTCCAAACTTTCTTGTAAGACCTGCTTACTGCCAGCTCCGAGGGTACTCTCACTGATCTTCACTCCCTTCGAGATGGCTGAATTCATAATCCGTTCAGCCTTAGATATTGCAGATTCTTTGGGCCGAGCCATGGCGAGTTCTGTTGTCTTATGGCGTCATGCTTGGTTGCGAGACAGCGTCTTCCCTGAAAATGTCTGGGAACGTCTGGTTGATTTAGCCTTTGATTGGGGGTTTTGCTCTGACGCTCACGCAGAGACGGCGGTTCACCGGCTGCTGGTGGGCTTTCATCCTCCCACTTAGGTCTTTTAGGCCTGTCTTCTGTGGCATCCTTTCATTTTCCCATCCGTTAGATGCGCCATGTGTTTAACATGAGCAGTAAGCTTTACGTTGTATTTTAAGTGGTCAAGGGTGTTTACTCTTTTACTAGCATCTCTTGGATGCATTTTGTTTTCAGTTGCATGTTGGCCTTCTGTGGCCAGATGTCACAGGTTGCTGTGTCCTCTGCTTGTGGCTTTCAGCCGGTAGTCCAGCTCAGTAGTGTTTTTTTTTTTTTTACGTCCTGGGACTCTGTTTATGGGTTTGGTTTGTTGCTGCATTCTTTTTTCATCTGGCTTTTGCCCTTTAAGAGGTGTCCCCCGTTGTCCAGGGTATACATACTCCATGTGGGGTACTTGTACGCTATTGTATAGCCTTGCTTATCTCACCTGGGCCTGGAAATGATGTGGGGCCTGTGCACCAGTTACATGTCTGTTGTACTGTGTTCTATGTTTTTCCTAGGTGCCATAGGCTTTCGCCATGGTTTTCCAACTCTTTTGGAGTTTTCCTGGTCTCCTCTTCGTAAACTGCTCCTACCTGCTCTTCAAATAATAATACAGAATTTTGTATAGCGCGAACAGCTACCTCACGAGGAGGTGTCCCGGCGCTAAGAGAACAAGTGTATTAGACCGTGGAAGCTGGAGAGGGTAGTCATGCCGTTTACCTTGGTTTCCTCTTCCTACGTTTCCACCTCTTGTTAGGGTTGCGAGGTCTGGATCAATATTGGGAGTGTTGGTTCTGGATTTAAGACGCTTTTCACCATTCGTTGATTTGGCGTTTTTGGGCCTTTCCCTTGAGTGGCCTGCTCTGGTTAGAACTACACCTGTGGGACGGTTCTTCTGATGGCGGTGGTCATCTGTTACTGTCAAGGCTTCTCCTTCTGGCTTCGTGCTGCCAGGTTGGGCGCTCTTCTGTTCCTGTGTATGCCACTTCAGGTCTCTGTTGCCCTTTGCTGGCAGCATATTCTACCTGCTTCAGCGGGTTAGGGGTTGATGCTGGTGCCCCTCCTTACCCTTTGAGGTTGGTGTGCGCTTGGCGTGCTTCTTGTCCTGCTGTCTCTCTCCAATGCATTGCTCAGGTTCTGGCTTGCCTTTGGGCTCTTACCTCCAGACTTTTGGCCTCCTTTTATAACTGGTCTGTTAGGCGCTGGTTGCATCATTCATTCCAAGCTTGGGTTAATACATTTTTCGTTTACCATTTAGTGGAGAGGCAGCCTTCCTTCCTTCCTTGCTTCCTTCTTTTTGTCTTTCCTTCCTTCTTGCTTTCCTTCCTTTTTTTCCTTCCTTTTTTTCCTTTCTTTTTTCCTTTCTTTTTTCCTTTCTTTTTTCCTTTCTTTTTTCCTTTCTTTTTTCCTTTCTTTTTTCCTTTCTTTTTTCCTTTCTTTTTTCCTTTCTTTTTTCCTTTCTTTTTTCCTTTCTTTTTTCCTTTCTTTTTTCCTTTCTTTTTTCCTTTCTTTTTTCCTTTCTTTTTTCCTTTCTTTTTTCCTTTCTTTTTTCCTTTCTTTTTTCCTTTCTTTTTTCCTTTCTTTTTTCCTTTCTTTTTTCCTTTCTTTTTTCCTTTCTTTTTTCCTTTCTTTTTTCCTTTCTTTTTTCCTTTCTTTTTTCCTTTCTTTTTTCCTTTCTTTTTTCCTTTCTTTTTTCCTTTCTTTTTTCCTTTCTTTTTTCCTTCCTTTTTTTCCTTTTTTTTCCTTCCCTTTTGTCTCCGTTCTCTCCCTTACTTTTTGTCTCCGTTCTCTCCCTTACTTTTTGTCTCCGTTCTCTCCCTTACTTTTTGTCTCCCTTCCTTTTTTCCTATGGCACCATTCTGGCTTGTTGTCAAATATCTTCTATCCTGTGGCTTCTGATCTTCAAGCTGCTAGGGTTGCTGTTGGGCTGTTGACAGTTTTTCCCCTTTTGGTGTATGGCTGTGATGTCTATTCTAAGTTAAGGAACCTGCGGCAAGATGGCTCTATCAGATGTTCGAGTTACTTACCTTTGTAAAGATTTATCTGGTAGAGATGTTGTCTACCTGCAGATTCCTTAATGCCTCCCCGTTCTGCGAGGACCTTTTCTGGTAGTGTTAACCACTGGGCTTTTCAGTTGTCATGGGGTTTGATCTTCAGGGGGTTCAGGTTGTTGCACTCCCCTGGGTGCTTTCATATACAGTTAACCTCTGCAGAGGGGCTTTTTTCTGTTATATGGTACCTTTGATTCACAGGAAGGTTCGTTTTCCTCTACAGTTTCCCTTCAATCTGATCTACTGCCTCAGGGTCCTAGTCTCCTCGTGGTCATTCTCTTTGAGGGTTGGTTTTGCTCGGTTTCCTCCCTCTGGTTTTGCAAGGGAAAGGCCAGTCTCACCTTTATTTCCTGCGGTGGGCTGTTCTTTCTGTGTTCTGTTCTTAGTGGATGGCACTATTAGTCGATTTCTGTCAGTTGAGATGTTCTTCCCTTGTTAAACTTGGGAAGGGACCTCTGCTTTGCTTGCAGGGCTCTTTCTCACAGCCTCCACTTACATGTATAGGCGATGTCTATTCTGGCTTTAGTATGGTGTCTTCCACCATCCTCCTTCACGTAATTTTCATTCCTTGCACACTGTTCCCATACTTTCGCAGTTTTTGGTTGGTGGCTCCGCGTTGTGACGCGGAAAAGATTCTCCTAAGAAAACTAATGTCCGCGCGCCAGGAGGGACCTGTATGACCTAGCTGCCGTCATGTACGAGGAGGACGTTGGGCGGTGTCGCGTGGCGCCGTCCTCTGGCGCGCAGAGGTGCTGCTGCAAAAAAATTCCAGATCCAGTCTCACGCTTGAGGGTATTCTAAGTTAAGGATTCTGCAGCTAGACCACTTCTCTACCAGATGCATCGTTACAGAAGGTAAGTAACTTGTACGTCAATACATCCAAGAAATAGCCAATAATTTAGTAGGCTGGTCTGTACATAGGAAAACTACTTGCAGGTAGCTGGAGAGCTACCCTTGGAGAGGTCTGGTTTAGAGGGAGGGGCAATGGAGTGGGTACTTCTGCACATGTGCAGGTCAAGATTTCACTCTCCTTCAAGGTTCAAGCCAGTACAATGACCTCTGGACCAGTAGACGTGACCTGTTTTAGCAGCTCTTAATACGTCTACCATGGGGCGCTATTGTTGTGGCCCAGGATGGAGTCAGCCGAGTTTCATGCAAGTGAGTGCAGGCAGTGCTGGTTTACAGTGTGTATGTTGGACTGGGTGGTGCTGAGGGCAGTGCTTTAAATGGGCCATTACAGTCCGGTACGGAGTACCAGCGCTTTTTTATTTTGCGAGGGTGAGTACTGGCACTTCTCTAGAGTGTCTCAATACTTTTAATTGGAGAGTACCGACCCTTAGAAACGAGCAGGTACTCTTGTACAGATTACGTGCACTTATATTTTTCCATTTCAAGCACTGGCTGAGGGGTTGTTTGGGGAGAATCTGGCAGCTAGTTCAGGCCCTGGAAGGCTGGCCTCAATGTGTGGAGGACGCATAGCTGCAGCAATCTATTAACACCATCGATGCTAGTGTTATTTTCCTCCTGTGCTGGAACTTGAGATTCCCCATTGTTCATGACGAGCTCAGCTCGTCATGAGTGTATGGAGGTGTACATCATGACGAGCTGAGCTCGTCATGAGCGTCCAAGGAGTTAAAGAGTAGCTGCTCTGCTTACTTGCTAAGGTAGCGCTCCTATTTTCTGCTAGGCATTTTAAACTTTGAGTTGTCCATGACTGACCATAGGGTTGAAATGCAGGACTTCTGCAATAGTAGAAGCTTCGTAGCATCTAATCTCTCACCCACCTCTGGCAGCGTCATGGGGCCGGGGTCACCATTAGCACAGCCCTCCTTTTACTGCACGATTTAAGTTTTCAGCAATTCCCAGATTCTTGGTGAGTAGAACTTTGACTTTTGTTCGGCAAAGATCGATGTATAAAAGATTACTACTGGTGTTATGAGCTATGTTTTGATATTAATTTCTTGAAGCACAGATTTAAATTGCTGCTTAGTTGATATTCTAACTTGAAGAATGTATGTAAAGGCTGTAGTTAACATTTCACACTAACCATTGAAAAACTGTGCACTGCCTTTGGTTACATGCAGTGGCACGAAGATTTTCAGAATTGAAAGCAATTTATGTATTTTTTAAAGTTACTACATCCTTCTTTTGGTCAAGGAATGCTTCCACTGTCTTGCGTACTTCCCTTGCTTTTTAGGTCTCGCCTACGCAGGGCGCAAGCGTTGCATAGGAGACCTTTAGCCGTCGTTCAGTTCTTTTTCGAAGCACATACTCGTGGTTGCATACACCTTGTGGGAGCGCGCAGGGGTGCATCACAAGCATGAGTGTGTGCTTTGAAAATGAGCAGGCTCGCTCGCTCTCTTCTCGCATTCCTTTCTCTTTCTCTCTCGCTCCCTCCCCCTCTCGCTACCCCCCACCCCCTCGCTTACTGCCCCCCCACCCCCTCTCGCTTACTGCCCCCCACCCCCTCTCGCTTACTGCCCCCCACCCCCTCTCGCTTACTGCCCCCCACCCCCTCTCGCTCCCTCCCTTCCCCCCCCCCTCGCTCCCTCCCTCCCCCCCCCCCCGCTCACTTTCCCTTTAGAACATTACAGGTTAGGACACATTTAGTACTCCAAGTGAAAGGGCGTTTCAGACCAGTTGTTTCCTTACCTTTTTTCTCCCTTCTCAGTCACCATGTCTTCTTAGATCTCATCTCCAACTTAGTCCTGACTTTTCCTCTAACCCCCCTCTCCCCCTCTGCCGGAAGTATCTCTTTGCCGTTCTTCCTACCCTTTGTTGTCCTGGTATGGGCCACGCACTATACTCAGGCAGCAGGCGCATGAGACACCAGCGTTTTGTTCAGTGGAGACACGTGAGACATGTAGTCTAAAGTTGAGACTTACGGGGGGGAGGGATGGGGAGCATTGAAAGAGAAAACAGGCAAAACCCACTGCAGTAAAACTTAAAGACGAACTAAGGCCATTTCCCAGTGCTATTTCCCATCTACGACTTCTTTTGGGACTCCACCCTCTTCTGTGCTGCTCAATGTGACTGGCTCATTATTTACCCCGACCTGCTCATTCAGCTTAGCATTAGCATTTCCGTTTTGGTCTCCACCTGGACCAAGAAGTGTCCAGTTCGCTTGCTATCTCGTTCATTTATGCATTTTTGCATAGCACAAACATTACCCAAACGTGTTAGAGCGTATCACAATAAAATAGGTTTCATTAAAAGAAGTACATTTTTTACAAACAGTTGCTTGTTATGATCTTTACAAAAGGCACAAAGTAACTGGTAGATCCCTACTGACAGTTGTTTGTTTCGATTTCTGCAAAGGAATCAACTTAAATTTGTTAGAGGATGTAGATGTGAATACATGACAAAGCGCCCGATTAGGGCGGGAAACTCCCCTTTTCAAGTAAACATAAGTCAATGGTGGAAATACATTCTTCTGATTAGTTTTTCCAATTCTCCCAACTTTCCCCTTCTAAAATGTTGGCATGTATGGTGGTGTAATGGCAGCAAAGTTATCTCAAGTGAGGTGGATGGAGGTAGTGCAGTAATCTCAGTTTTGGAGAGTACATTATTATAGGGGATTTGGCATACATGCCAATGTTTTAGAGCTGGCAAGTGGGAGCTAAAAACAAGCACTTCCAATAAAATAGGTCTTGCATTTGTGAAAGCTAGTGCTCTTGGTGATGAAAATGACAAACGTGACCATTGCCATCATAGAACGGAACATTTAAGGACAGATTAATGGCATCATTGTCACGCGTAGGACGCACATGCTGCATTGCTTCTAGCCACAGCATGGCCAGTCACCAGTGGCACGTGAAGTAACATGAGATGTTGTAGCACCCAAGATCATGTGCTGCATGGCTAAAATACTTATAAGGTCCCACAGGTTAGACCTATTGGCCATGCCATTGCTAGTGTTTTTATTAATGTAGTGTTCTTCTATCAGGACCACTAGGAGTCTTCAAGCATGCATCGGACCAAGGAAAATACATTTCCCTTAAATCTGTTTTTTGATTGACTACCTTGGCTAAGCAAACATAGCGGCCAACTTTCAAAATTGTCATGCTTTTTTAAATTTTATTTAAAACTTGACCTGACTTTTGTATTTATTTTTTTAAGCTTTTTTGCAAAACCCCCTGACCGCTTCATATCATGTAAGCTTGGTTAAAATCTATCCAGTTGGCATGTGTGCTAGGTACAGGAGAATTCCCCCTTTGAGGAAAGAGCATGGTAATTGACACTATTGGTACCCCACCTTTCTGCCTCCTTTTTAGGTTTCGCCTGTCCATTTTCGTGCGTCATGCGGCGTCATGCGGCGGTTGTTTTTTTTTTTTTTTTTTTTTTCGTTGGTTTCATTGTCTGTGTGCCCGTCCCCCCTCCCGCTGTCCGTGTGCCCGTCCACCCATTTAAAGCACTGGTGCCACTGCCAACTAATGATAGCTGCGCACTTGAAACCATAAAACAAATAAAATGTTCTCTGCAGCAGTTCATCGGTCGCTGAGTAACCGCATTGTTAACCGCATAATTAAAACAATTAATGGCCAAGAAGAGAGCAGAAACACCGGTGGAATGGAAGCTGGCCGTGGGTAGCGGTGTTTCGCGTAGCAAGGGTGAGCCGGGCCCTAATCCAAGGAAGAAAAGTACCCGCCCCCATCTCACTGTCTCCTAGTTTCATAGTAAGAAGACAACACCAGCAGCTGATTGGGGTATATTGGGCCCCTGACACCCGTGGCCCTAGGTGCCATTGCGCCTGCTGCACTGTTGCTAGCTATGCCCCTGAGCGTGGGAAAGTTTCAGACCCCCAAGGGCTGGCTGGGTAGGAAGGCGCCGGCGTTAAGACCCCGCGAAGTCCAGTTCGCCAGGGTTGCACTATGTTGACAGCAGGCAGGCTCGCGCACAGAGTATGGAGTCCCAGTGATGGCTGCGCAGTGTCTGCAGGGATCGCTCCACATACTAATCGCCAGAATGTGAGGATTAACCGGGGGCGTCTAACATCGGAGGGTGACCCATGCAGCCGAAGCCCCCGGGCAGCCAAGGATTAAAGGGTAACGAGCGATTCTCATTTCCTGTCTCTTAATCTTTGCATCGGATTTAGCAGCGTCATAAAATGCCTGTAAGTGCTGGTGGAGTCCCACGGTGAGAATGCACTTGAGGTTGTAATTCTTAACATACCTCAGAGGGACGATCGCCTACTGCTGAGATTTGTGTTGCCTGAAGAACTGCCTTGGGCTTTCAACCTTCCTAGGTTGATTAAAATCACCCTTCCAACGTTGATTAAAATCACCCTTCCAACGTTGATAAAAACATTGGCTTAACTACAGTTACTCCATGTCACTCAAGACTTATTTTCGATTCGGATGCTCTATATGTGACATTGTTACCAGTGGTATTGTTGCTTTGCATGGTAGCGCAGTACTGAAGGTGACAGTTTACTTTTCAGCACACAGTGAGTTTACTGCTGCTGTTTACATACGCTGATCTTTCTGTCTGGTTTTACAGCACTGTGTTGCCTTGAGCGCTGAAAAGGTCTTCGGGTGGCATGTTGGCACTACATGAAATACTTATCACAAGAACGTTTCTTGGAACATAAATATTGACAGGACTGCATAAGGCAATACCCTGGCATATGATGTCTTGACAACAGCACTGGTGTCTCTAAAAACGTGACACTGCTAACGCATTCCCATGGTCCCCTCCGAATACAAAGTGCCAGCGATGTACTATATGTTACTCTAGCCACGACAGATCCCCGGCTTGCTTTCCCCATAACGAGTCTGATTTTCAAATGATTTGTTGGGGAACATATAAAATATGTCATAACTGCGGATTAGGGACCAATCTGCTGAATTTAGACATCAGGACCACGAGGTTGAAAAATCACCAAAAATGAAGTCCGTATCTTGTTTTGCCTGAAATTGTAAATGTATGTCCTTTCAAAAACAGCAGTGTGCATTCTACTGTGACAATTACATGCTCATCCCTCCCTGTTGCATGCTGGAGTGTGCAGGCTGATCTCACGACACACACACCATGCTATTCTGTGCACACAGCTCATATTTGGCGCGCTTCTGTTGCGATATAGGTTCACTAAGTAGCTATCCGCGGCTCCTTCTTGGAGCTAGTCCATAATGCATCAAAATACCTAAAATGGGCTCCTCTTGGGAACACAAACGTTTCAATTACACCCGTGCGGGTAACATTGTTACAGATTATTCCACCTCTTGAGCATGGAAGTAACATTTGTTTTTATTGTGAAAGAATGTAGAGATTGTCTGGTTTTACTTTAAAGGCCGTAGATAAATTCGCATATTCGGTTGAACGTTGGTATGTAACCTGCAGGATACCCTTTTAACCGGCGCCTATGTAGAATTCCGTGCTTACTTTGGTATGCCTCCATTGAAAGAATCTTTTATATCCACTTGTCACCTCAAATTTGCCTTCTGTTTTTATGATCGCTTATGCTGATCTGTGCAGAATTTGTGGTCACAGACTTCATATTCGTGTGCAAGATCTATTAAGTAGGTGGTTGAGTTGGGGGGGGGGGGGCGGTCAATTAGAAATAGACCGCTTCAGCGAGAGACCTGTTGGTAAAATTTTCGAACCTAGTCGGCAGGGTTGCGAAAAAATAGCATAAAATAACTCAGCGGATAAGGGTTAATGCTCCTGCAGCTGGGAAGTGCACGGCACACACGCCCCTGTCCTGATTGGGGTACTCCTCACTTTGATCTCATGGAACACCCTTTTGGACATTGCGGTATGGATAGTACTAGTGCCTTTAAGGGAGGTTCTGCCATTAGTTATTTACCATGCAAAGCAGATCCACACTATATAAAGCAAGATCTATTCACAGTTAGTCTTTTTTAAATGCAATAATGTGTTTTTCATACTGCTTAGCACTTTTTCTAATGTGTACTATTTTTAGGTTTCGCCTGGCGTCCGCTGCACAGCAGCATTTGCGCAGGCGAAATCTTATGTTAGAACAGTACTGGCTTTGTCCCGCCTTCTCTTCCATTGGGTAGCTCCATAAATGGAGGCTAGCCATTTGAAGAGACATCTGTCCGTCATTGCCGGAGCAGATTCGTGGGCGTTCCGGCGATTTTGACTCATCCTGCCCATTTTCGTGCGTCATGCGGCGGTGGGCGGTTGTTTTTTTTTTTTCTTCGTATCGGCATGTTGGTTTCATTGTCCGTGTGCCCGTCCCCCCTCCTGCTGTCCGTGAGCCCGTCCCCCGTCCCCGCTGTCCGTGAGCCCGTCCCCCCTCCCCGCTGTCCGTGAGCCCGTCCCCCCCCCCCCCTCCTGCTGTCCGGGAGCCCGGACAGACACCCCATTCCAAAGGAGGGGAGGCTCCTGCTTGCGATCTGGTGGCAATAGTCCAGTTCTTAAAACGATCTGAGGAGACCGTTACGTACAAGAAGCTGCGCTCCCTTCAGGTTTTGCCAGCTGTGGCCTCTTCCGCCTGGTGGACGGGGTGATGATGGGCATCTACGAGCCTCTGGTGTGTCACGGCAACTGGCCTCCCCCAAAAGGAGCCGCCATTTTCTACTCGGTGTTCGCTGGTAAACGGAGACGTCAGGGCGCGCGAGCCGTACCACAGGACCAGGGAGTGGGTGTTCCTAGGCTCTTTGCTTTAACTAAAGGCGCATTCTGGCCGTGGGGGACATTCCTGGCTCCGGAACATGACTCCGTCCAGCTCCGGCTGCTGCCATTTTGTTGATCTAGCTGTTGTGCTCTGCCCTCGCCCCGCCCCCCCAAGTATGGGAGAGCCGAGCTCTGCAGGGGAACACGCAAGCGGTGCTTCTTTGAGAAGTGTAGAGCCCGCGGAAGTTCATGCCATTTGAAGTGGTTGAGGACACTGGACAAAGCTCCTTCGAGCCTAGCTAGAGCCCTCGTCGCGATCACATTGCAACAGTGGCCTTTCTGAGGGGGGTCTGAACATGCTGTAAGAGTGGTCTGGAGATCTACTCGGAGCATTTGACAATATGATGGATCCGATGTAAGCACGCTGATTAAAAATTAGTCCTTGATGGCGTTGGTGGGGTTCAGAGACCATGCCCCCGCTAAGCAGTGAAGTTACGACCATACTCTGGACTGTGCAGAACGACGTACCACAGTTCCTGCGACTGTCGGTCAGCACAATGCAACGCTCATGCAGACATTGTTGGTCTTGTGATCGGAGCAGAAGAGCTAACAAGGTCCTACCCCCTGGCTGTGCTTGCTTCCCTGCCCCCTGGCTGTGCTTGCTTCCCTGCCCCCTGGCTGTGCTTGCTTCCCTGCCCCCTGGCTGTGCTTGCTTCCCTGCCCCCTGGCTGTGCTTGCTTCCCTGCCCCCTGGCTGTGCTTGCTTCCCTGCCCCCTGGCTGTGCTTGCTTCCCTGCCCCCTGGCTGTGCTTGCTTCCCTGCCCCCTGGCTGTGCTTGCTTCCCTGCCCCCTGACTGTGCTTGCTTCCCTGCCCCCTGGCTGTGCTTGCTTCCCTGCCCCCTGGCTGTGCTTGCTTCCCTGCCCCCTGGCTGTGCTTGCTTCCCTGCCCCCTGGCTGTGCTTGCTTCCCTGCCCCCTGGCTGTGCTTGCTTCCCTGCCCCCTGGCTGTGCTGGCTTCCCTGCCTCCTGGCTGTGCTGGCTTCCCTGCCTCCTGGCTGTGCTTGCTTCCCTGCCCCCTGGCTGTGCTTGCTTCCCTGCCCCCTGCCCCCGCTTGCTTCCCTGCCCCCGCTTGCTTCCCTGCCCCCTGCCCCCGCTTGCTTCCCTGCCCCCTGCCCCCGCTTGCTTCCCTGCCCCCTGCCCCCGCTTGCTTCCCTGCCCCCTGGCTGTGCTTGCTTCCCTGCCCCCTGGCTGTGCTTGCTTCCCTGCCCCCTGGCTGTGCTTGCTTCCCTGCCCCCTGGCTGTGCTTGCTTCCCTGCCCCCTGGCTGTGCTTGCTTGCCTGCCCCCTGGCTGTGCTTGCTTCCATGCCCCCTGGCTGTGCTTGCTTCCCTGCCCCCTGGCTGTGCTTGCTTCCCTGCCCCCTGGCTGTGCTTGCTTCCCTGCCCCCTGGCTGTGCTTGCTTCCCTGGCTGTGCTTGCTTCCCTGGCTGTGCTTGCTTCCCTGGCTGTGCTTGCTTCCCTGGCTGTGCTTGCTTCCCTGGCTGTGCTTGCTTCCCTGCCCGTGCTTGCTTCCCTGCCCGTGCTTGCTTCCCTGCCCGTGCTTGCTTCCCTGCCCGTGCTTGCTTCCCTGCCCGTGCTTGCTTCCCTGCCCGTGCTTGCTCCCCTGCGCCTGCTTGCTCCCCTGCCACCTGGCTGTGCTTGCTCCCCCGCCCTCTGGTTCCCCTTCCCTGGCTGTGCTGGCTCCCCTGCCACCTGGCTGTGCTGGCTCCCCTGCCACCTGGCTGTGCTGGCTCCCCTGCCACCTGGCTGTGCTGGCTCCCCTGCCACCTGGCTGTGCTTGCTCCCCTGCCACCTGGCTGTGCTTGCTCCCCTGCCCCCTCGCTGTGCTTGCTCCCCTGTGTGTGTGTGTGTGGCTCTGGGTGGGTGTCAGTGGCTCTGGGTGGGTGTGTGTGTGGCTCTGGGTGGGTGTGTGTGTGGCTCTGTGTGGGTGTGTGTGTGGCTCTGTGTGTGTGGCTCTGTGTGGCTCTGTGTGTGTGGCTCTGTGTGTGTGTGGCTCTGTGTGTGGGGGGGGCTCTGTGTGTGTGTGTGTGTGTGTGTGTGTGTGTGTGTGTGTGTGTGTGTGTGTGTGTGAGGGTCAGTGTGTGTTTTTGTGTGGCATTTGCCGGAGATTAAACTATTGGGATTGTAAATGACAATGCCATTTATTTATCTGTTTTCAAAACCAACACATAAATACACATTTTGTCATTTACAATGCCAATAGCTCAAACTTTTCAAAAGACGAAACCATTGCATTGTAAATGCTTGTTCTTTTTCTTAGCCTCCCTCCACCACTTGGCATGTAGCGTGGGTCTGAATGCGGCTGGGGGGGTTTTCACTTAACCCCTTTAATTTGTGCATTTATTTAGCAGTTATCACACTATCTAACTTTTACTCTTGGTAATGTGCTGGGGGGAGGAGGAGGAGGAGGAGGAGGAGGAGGAGGAGGGGGAGGGAGGAGGGGAAGGGGAGAAGGTGTACAAAGGTTGTATCCAAGCCCCTATCATAGCTGCCAGTAAAAGTGCACTACTTATGCACCAACGATGGACACGGTGGGTAAGTAGGTTTTTGGCAGCGATTCCTGCTTGCTAGGCTACAGTCAACCTCTTGTAGCTGCCAAACCATAGAGGCACTCGCCTTAAATTATTGTGTCACTAACCGAGCTGGGGTCTTATGGGGGCTAGCCAAATGAATGTTAAGGCTGAGTCGTTGTTCAGGCAAGTCGTCCTTTGGCTTGCGTGACTCCCGATCTTGTTGTTCCGGAGTCGTTATTCAGGATGTTTCCCTCATCACCCACTCAATTGCACTTCATGTATGCTCCCTACCTGTGTACTGCTTGAAACTAAACCATTCCACTGAGACTCCTAGGTAGGATTAAGCTATTTTACCAGAAACATGAATCCAATTACACAAACTTGCATCTTTCTATTGCTGTTGTGGGAGCTGAACTCCAATATCTTATGCACCTTGAATTTTAATTTAGGCAGTTCGGCTCAGATATCTCTTGTGGATCTAGAGGCACTCCCTATCATTAACTCCATAATTTAGCAGACTAGAATTCCAAATAGAAACTGGTACTTTTTTTCTTCTAATAACGGAGTTCTAGATAAAATAAAGTTTAATGGAATTATTACAGAATTATTAAAATACACAATACAGAAAAATGCCTAGCGTGCCATAAAGGCTTGGATACAGAACACAATCCTAATCCAAATGTAGGGCTATTAAAAAGTGCAAACTCATGAAGAGTACTTGCAGCATCCCAAGGGAGGAATAGTCTCAAAATAATCGAACAGAGTCTCAGGAGGAAAATGAGACTTAATTTGAAACCAGGGGGGGGGGGGGGGGGTTATACACAATTTATGTATAACAATCCGCAACACTGCAGATACAGCATGGTATGCTCCTGGCTAGGTTGCATTGGCAAATCAAAAACAGTCTTGTAATAATTAAAACGTCCTAACCCATTTTCGTAAGAAAAATCTGCTTTCTTCCTCCGCAACTGCACTCTGAAGAGGTACAATATTATATAATACGAAACCTTTCTCAACAGCTCACAGGATTGTGGTGTTCTGCATATCTGCACCAGAAAGTCCCACGGAAATCTTTCAAAATGATACATCCGGTACACAATGGAAAGTTTCATTACCACCACTTCCGGCTTCCTGACTGCATGAGGCCTCCTGCACCTCCCCTGACACTCCATGTAATCTAATAAAAGACCCTCCCTACCACCTGCTCTTTGTTGTCTCCACAACTGGCAGGTGGGGGGCACCCGGCCCAGCATGCACACTGGGTTTCTCCTGCCTGGTGGAGACCCTTCACGGGCTGGGCCCGGGGGACTAGGGAAAGCTTCTGGCAGGTGCCGCAACACTAACTTGGGTTTCCTGTGAGTCCTCCTGCAGCGTCTGCATTCTGTTGAAATTCTTTTGGGTCCGGCAGCCCGAAGGATAGGCTTGCTGCAGAGATTGCCTTAATGGAGAGAGCAATGCATTTATATTGGGTCAGGTTATAGGTTAATTTGTATTTAAACACTTTTTTTTTACCTATGGTATCTGTGACTATTGAGGGGAAGCTGGGAAGAAGCGTCCCATATCGGAGGGGCAAGTGTCTGAGCAGCAGTCCAGTCACTGCCCTGATACAGACGACCGACCCACAAGTGCAGGGCATTATTGATAGGGTGGTGGCGGCAAGGACATTGGCCTCAGACCATCTTGCAGCAAGAAAAAGAAGCCTTTAGATGTTTCTTAAGATTCAGATTTTTTTCTTTTTGCTCAAAAACCCTAGTTCTTCCGTAAGAACATTTATTTCCAGAGAGTAATTGCTGGGTACAATCCTTTTGCACATTCGGGATAATTTGAGGTTTGATCTACCTCATGAGGAAAATGTGGATGGTTTCTGTCCTCAATATGTCCAGGCCGTTCCAGTGACTTTTCCGTTTCACTACAAAATTAAGGACGCAATTTTTGCGGGTTCGAGGGAGACAGATTCATTTCAGATTCTGTGATTTATGCAGGAATCCTATCACATGGAGGAGGTGGAATCTGGGTTGCCCCAGAGCATTAAAGTGGAGTCCATATTGGCTCCTTTGCTGGGCAGGTCTTTGAATCCTGAGGACTGGTAAATGCTGAGCGAATTTGAGAGCTAGTGGATGTATTTGCTCTCCTGGTTCACATGGAGCAGCAGTCAATTTTTTAATGGACATCTCGGCTGATCTCCTTAAGTTGGCATCTGTTGCTTCTAGCTTGGTGATGACCCATCAGAATGTTTGGCTCCGGGATTGGAAGGCTGACTTTTCAGAGCAATCGTCCCTAATGAATCTTTAATTTGAGGTTTAGAAGCTCTTTGGTGACAAGCTGGACAAGAACAGTCCTGACTATGCTGGTCCTCCAGACCTGGAGGTTGTAGGAGGAAGACTCTAGGACTTTTTTTCTCTGTGGAAAACATCCATCACGAATCAGTGGGTTCTGAGCATCATTCATAATGAATACTTTATCGCTCTCTGCTTCCAGACTCTGTGTACACCCAAACTCCTGTTCTCAGAAACCCACTTCGCAGGCAGGCTTTGTGGGACAGTTTCTGCGCTGTTGCAAAAGAAGGCTACTATCCGAGTTCCCAAGGAGAAGCTAAAGCAGGGAAAATATTCTATTCTGTTTTTGGTGTAGACGGTTTTCAGAGGTTTTTGTCCTATACTTGAATTGAAAAGGCTGAACCATTGGATAAAGACTGTGTCTTTTCACACAGTAACTTTCCAAGTCATCATTCCTGTTTCAGTGCAAGAATTCCTGGCTACCATCAATTTGCAGGGCGCTTACTTGCATGTTCCTATTCTCCTCATGTATCAAAAGTATCTCCATTTTGAGGTCATTTTCAGTTCTGTGTACTCCAGTTCAGGTTAAAGTCTGACCCATGGGTTATTACACAGGCTCTGGCTCCATTTATGGATCCTCTTCATTGGCAGGGGATTAGCATCCAGCCCTATCTGGGTGGTTGCTTGGTTTCAGCAGGGTCAGGCAACAGATCATGTCCTCCAGGTGTTAACATCTCATGGGTTTCCGATTGACTACCAGAAATCATTTGATTCCGGTATAGGATTAGATCTTCATCGGAGCCTGATTCTGCACAGATGTCGTGGTGTTTACACTTCCAGACAGCAGGTTAGAGAAGATTCAGTCCCATATTCTAGCCCCTCTGAGCTCTTTCTCCATGTATTTCGGACTGGCTGACAATTCAGAGGGGATCTGGCTGCCACTGTCTTTGGTTCCCTGGGCTCGATTCCATCTGAGCATTCTTGTTTGTTTCCTGGTTCAAGACTGGGACTGCCTCACATGATGTCTCCATCTTCCTGTATCACCGTTTGTACAGCAAGAACTGGCTAGATGGTTGGATCTGTTGAATCAACTTGTTCGCACAGATACAAGCATGTAGGGATGGGTAGCATGATTAGCTTCACTTCACAATTTGCTTGGCCCTACTGGCCTTCTCTTCATGGATTCAGAACAAGATTATTCTAATCCGGGCAGACAATAGTACTGTAAAATCCTACATCACCTGGCAGGGGTCGGGACAAAGGCCCTGTCCCTCATTTTGGCTCACCTTTTTTCTTGGAGGCAGTCTCATAGGCTATCTGATTGCAATTTATATTGAAGGTCTTCTGAATTCCTGGGCGGATGTGTTGAACAGTGTGAGTGCCTCCTCTCATGACTTGTCTCTGTTCAGACAGGTTTGTCAGAGGTGAGGGTGCCCAGTAGCGGATCTATTTGTGGATCCTTGCTTTTGTTCCAGGATGTGAGTGATCAACCTTTGGGATAGATGCCCAGTCCTGTCTGTAGCCTCAGGGTCTTCTGTTTGCTCTCCCTCCTTTCCCTTTCATCCAGAAGTTTGTGAGGATAGAGGGTGCACAGGTAGTGCTGATTGCTCTAGCATGGGGCCGCTCTTCTTAATTTCTTATTTTGGTGAGACACTGATACATCTGAAATTGACTGTAGGAAGATGGAGCAGTCCGGATCGCTGACTCTGTGTTGTTCTGTTTCCTCTTTTATTCAGGCTGCCAGGAGACGTTCCACTAGGGCTTCATATGCTAGACACTGGGTTTCCTTTGGGAAGTGGTGTGGCAAATAGCAGTATGGGCCTCTGTTTGTTTCTCTTTCCCAGATTTTTCAGTTTCTGCAGGACTGATTCTCTTTGGAGCTGTCTCCTTACACGCTGAAGCTGTAGTGGGCCTCGATCAGGTCTTTTTGGATTCCTTGGGGTACTTTGGTGGATTCCCAGGGTTTGGTTTAAAGGTTGTTTAAAGATTTTTCCAACATGCGTCCTAGACGTTTGCCTGTGTGTCCTTTCTGGGAGTTGACTATGGTCCTGAAGGCTCTTTGGTACCCACATTTGAGCCTCTTCCATTGAGCTCAGGCCCCTTATTCTGATCATGTTTTCTCTACGGGCCATTACTTCTGGCAGGTGACTGAGTGAACTGGGATCTCTTTCCAGTAGAACCCCCTTTCTGCAGATCTGTGAGGATCAGTTGGTGCGGAGACCGGGTCCTGGGTTAATTCCGAAGGTCAATTCTGTCTTTCATGCCCAGCAGGAGGTTATTCTGCCTGTCTTTTGTCCTGCTCCTCAGTCACCTGTGGAAGTTAGTGTCCATTCCTTGGATGTCTGTTTTGATTTATCCGGAGATGGTGGAGAGCTTCTGTTAGGGTTCCTCTTTGTTTGTGAATTTTGGGCCTGCCAGAAAGGGTTGCAAACGTACTACGCAAACTTTGATCAGATGGGTTTGTTCTCTGATTGCCTTAGCTTAAACCCAGTTTGGTGTCCCCTCCCCATGAGGGGTTCAGGGCAGGTCAACTCTGGGATTAGAAGCTTGTCTGGCTGAGTGTCAAGGGGCATCCCTGGATGAGATTTGTAGGGCAGCCACGTGGGGGGTTCTTTCTACCTTATTTAAACATTACATAGTCATTCAGGGTCCTGTGGTGGCAGACCTCTTTGGTTCAAACGTGTTATCCTCAGTGGTGTAACTGTGGATTTTTTCTTTCTATCATAAAGTTTGTTTCTGCATTTCTTCAGTTGTCCTGGCTTTGTAAATAGTTTGGGTAAATCTCATGTAGTCAGGAAGCCAAGCGAGAGGAGGAGGAGATAATGCTTCGAATCCTTACCGGTAATTGCATTACTCTTAGTCCTTCTCTCACTTGACTTCCTTACACCCTGTCTTCCGCCCTGTCCGTCCAAGCCAAATGGTTTTGGTGGAGCTTGTTGATGATGCAGGAGATGGAGGGGCTTCTATTAGGTTAGAGGCATTGTGTAGTCGGGAAGCAAAGTGAGAGTAGGACTCAGAGTAATGTCATTACCGGTAAGTAATCGAAGCATTCACAATACATGCTTTCTAATACAATCACCCTTTACATCATAGAACGAATGAGCAGAAAAAACTTGCAGCGAGTCTCTGATTGGGAGCGGGAAATGAACAGGAGCAAGATTAACAGAACATCCAAATACACATCTATTCTATTAATATGAAGTCTTTCCGGAAAATGTGGCCTAACTATATTACAATATTAAATATACTTCTAACCAACCCTATGAAAATGTTTCAAGTGTATTTGCATTAGTTTATCTGTTACGCCCATATGCATTAAAATCACGAATTGTCACAACTAATTTGTCACCCAAATTTGCACATATAAAAAACTTTAACAACTTCCCCCTCTGATTATTTTTAATTATCACTAAAACCCTAAAGTAAACTTTATTAATCAGCCATTATTTTGTTGAAACCATCTTCTTAAATACTTGAACATTCTCCCCCATCTCCTTTAATTATTGATACTCTATTCTGGTATACGTCCATTTCCATCAATCTTTCTCGATTTATTATTGCTCTTAGTACTACTATTACGTCTACTAATTGTCCACTAATTTTAGTAAAAGAAATAGATTAATTACACAATTCATTATGATTATCATAGGTGTTAAAACTGATTGAAGAACACCACCATCAATATTAACTAACCATTCACCTACTTTACCAAAGCTACTTCCTACCTCACTTATCCAGTAGTCTACAGTCTCCCATATTCCCGGTTCCACTAAGAGCCTGATTCCATTAGTCAAATTAGTAATAAAATAATCAAGTGCTTTACGGTGACTGTTAAGTACACCACTTCTTAGCTTTATTTGCTTTACAAACTATACCTTTGTTCGCCAAAAGAATATTCAAGGCAGTTCTGCATGACCATTGCTCTAATTGCTACCATTTCTACATTCTTAAAGACCCTGCTTACATTTCTTACATCTTACAGACCCTGCTGTATTTACAGCAAGTCTAACTACTACTGTAAACAAATGTCCAATCTTCACATAATTCATTGCTTCCCTCATTAGAAGAATATATTCCTAAATTGTCTAAAACTACTTGCCCGAAGCTTCATTTCACTCTCCTCAAACTATGTTCATCATCAAATTAATCTACATAACGTTTAGGAAACACTAAAGCCAAATAACATGACTCCACTGGCATGTCTCAGCAGTTTAATAGATCCCTCTCATAATGGGTTCTCCTGCAGACAAAAGATTTCCACTGATCTCGCAAGTTTTGTCACACACACTCTCACCTATAAACTTCAACTTTTTTCTCTCCCATAGGACTATGACTTACCATACACATTTCACCTTTTCGTTCTTGTCCATTTTCAATCTAGGTTGTAAACTTAAATTCTTCTTTTATGTCCTCCAGAGCAATTTTCTGCTGCTAAATTTCTCACTAGTTTTACTCCTCCTTCATTATATTCTTTAATAAATTTACGCTTTTCATTACTCAATAGATACAAATAATCTCTATCCAAATTAGTGTTATACCTGTTGTGTGAAATCACTCGGATATAGTCACCATATTTAGCTTTCCCTATTCTCATTAATAAGAAGATTATCTGAAAGAAACATGTTAGTGATAGATTCCTTACCTTAGAATATCCCCAGGTGTCAGACAGGATCCGGAAAGTGTTTGTCAGCAGTACCCCTGCGAGTCGGAAGATGGCGTTGTGCGGCTCCGCGTGCGTCGCTGGCGTTGTAGGCGCCGAGATAACGTCAAGAAGACTACTTGAGAAAAACCAAAGGGGATGATGGACGGAGCGTTGAAAATACAAACACTCACCCCCAGTCAACTGATCTGGGTTTAATCCATCACCGTTCTTTAGCTCACTCCGCCACCCCAGTTCAGACATGGCCATACGCAAATCAGTCTGACCCTGTGCCTCATGGGAACAGTCCAGCCCGAACTGCCAACCATGTCTTCCCTGGACCGGAATCAAGCTTCCCAGGACCGGTTTATAGCATTACAGCCGTCTTCAGCCGGGCTTGCTTGAATCCAGTGGCAAAGTGAGCAAGGGACTCACATCTGAGCATACCCTGCCAATTTAGGTCGATCAAAGAAAAACCAAGAAGAAGACTACTTGGGCGCCACCCTTGCGAGCTGACATCAGTTCTTTCTTTTGTCTGCGCCAGCAAGGACAGATCCGGTTAGAGCACGTACCCTAGTCCCTTTTTGACTATCCTTTTGAGACTTTTTGTCTTCTCCTTTTGAGCCTTTGACTCCTGGTGCCAGGTAGGGATGCCTGGGTTGAAGTCCTGCAGGGCCTGTGGCCGCACGATGTCGGTGGCTGACCCCCAATGCGTCTGTCTCTACTGTCTGGAGCGTGACCATGACTCCCGGTCATATTCCGACTGTCTGGCCATGGCTCCGAAGGCCTTATGGGAGCAGTCCCGTAAGCTGCTAGAGGCCCTGCAGTTGTCTCCACACATTTCGAGGTCCAGGGGTCCATCGAGGGACTGATTGTGGAGCCATCATCATCGCTCCTCTGGACAAAGTCTTCACACTCTGAATCGGGTAAGAGACGAAGATGTGGACCTTGAATTGTTCCGCTCGTTCCTTACGAGCAGGTCCTTTCGTGTTTCAGCCCCCCCATTCATCTCCCAACCACACGCTATCGGCCAAGGAGTCCCGCAGGGCTCTGCCCTCAGTCCATCCCTTTTTAATTTGTATATGCAGTCTCTTGCGGCAGTGGCTAAAGAATGGGATCTCACGCTGGTGTCGTACGCCGATGACACACAGCTGGTAATCCCTCTCACTGAGGTGCCCTCTACCTCTGCCACAAGATTTAGGGATGGACTGGCCGCAGTTGCCCATTGGATGACGACAAACGGCTTACAACTAAATGCAGGGAAAACCGAGGTACTACTTTTGGGCAAGAACCCCAGTTATTGGAATGACCACTGGTGGCCTCCATTGCTGGGCCCCATCCCTCCTCCCAAACCTCTGGTTAAAAACTTAGGAGTATGGCTGGACTCCGCGCTGAACTACCAAACTCACACTAAAAGAGTAGCAGCTACTTGCACCGGACTGCTGAGAAGCCTTAATCCCATTCTAGGCTTCTTTGACCCCAAAACGCGGCAGCTCATTGTCCAATCTACCATCCTTGCCCGGTTGGACTATGCGAGCGTCTTATTGTTAGGCGCTAACAAAGCTGAGACAACCAGGTTCCAACGAATTCAGAACTCAGCGGCTAGGGCAATAGTCGGCCTTCCTAGAAGGTGCTCTGCTAGAACCACCATTCAGCGACTCCATTGGCTTCCTGTGGAAGCCCGCATTAAATTTAAGGCCCTTACCACTGCGTTCAAAATACTTAAAACTGAAGGCCCCGAACTCCTCCTTCCGCTTCTAACACCCTATACCCCTCAACGCAACCGTCGTTCCATGGGTCAACACTTAGTAGTGGTTCCCCGCACGAAACTCTGCCGTATCGGGGGTCGCTCCTTCAGACTATTGGGAGCGAAACTCTGGAACTCCCTTCCCCTGCACCTCCGCTGCCTTGATAACCTGTCCGCCTTTCGCAAAGCAATAAAAACTCACCTCTTCCCACTTCTGTAAGCTTCTACTCTCGCTCTTCTGCCAGTAGGTTGTGCTATTGTTCTTAGCGCCGGGACGCCCCGTTGCTGGGGCAGCTGTCGCGCTCAACAAACGCATAACATAACAGAAGTGTTTGCGCTCCCCAACCTCTACCCGTTGATCTCAGGACAAGGGGAGTGGGGTTCCATCCCTGTGGCTTCTTTGGAGCCTGTGAGTCCTGCAGCCTAACCGCCTTATCCGGGTCCGTCGGCGACTCCTGCCCAGGTGCAAGATTTTCTTGAAGCCATGGACCGCCTCTTCAGGCCTCGGGCTCTCGCCTGCGCGCCTTCAGGCCCTGCGGTCCCAGTTGAGGGCTCTCCCTTGCCGCTGGCTCCGCTGCCGGCACTGCTGGTGGATCTGGTGCAGCAGGGACCTCCTCCGGCCCCGGAGCCGCAGTGGGTGCAGTTCGTTCCGCCACCGCCTCTGCTCGGGTTTCCAGAAAATGTTGTCCCTAATTGGGACACGAGCCAGAACAATGCCGTCCGGCGCCATTCACGGCACCTTTAGGCAATTTGTATTCCTCTGTCCCTCCCCGCCGCAGCCTGTTCCATGGGCAGTGGAGGAAGGGGACGACTGGGAGGGGTCTGAGGACCCTATCGCACGGCAGTGTGGGTTGGAACAGGAATCGACAGAAGAGCTAGAGGATGCCCGTGGCCTTGACCTCTCCTCTGACCCTGGTTTTCTTTCTACTCCTGCTGTGGCCGTGGAGGAAAGGGCTACATACACTGTGGTGCTTCGTAGAGCAGCTGAGGCCCTTGACCTGCCTACAGTGACCTTCAAGACTGATCTCACTGAAGTACTTCAGCCGGCGGCAGGCTCTTTGGAGCTTCTGCTGAAATTCAATAGGGCCTTAACTGATGTCTTGATGGGCACCTGGTCTAGACCAGCCACAGGGGTTCCTGTGGATAAGAATGTAGCCAGGCGCCATTGCCCGACCCCGGGTGACCCTGCTTTTCTGTCTACCCACCCAACCCCAGAGAGCCTGGTCATCCAGGTCTCAACTTCCCAGAGTGCATTCCCTACCGCTCTGCCGGACAAGGAATCCAAGAAGCTGGAACAGTTCGGCAAGAAACAGTTTTCATCTGCTAGCTTAGGGCTGCAGTTGGTGAACACTGCATGCCTCTTGTGCCGCTATTCCCACACTGTGTGGGAAACGGTCGCGCAAGTCCTGCCTCAGTCTTCGGAGGAGGCTCGGACAGTGCTTTCCCAACCTGTTGCTGAGGGGAAAGAACCAACCTCAGCACGGACTTGCTTACCGCCGCGGTGGGACAGGGGGCCAGCGTGTGGGTCAGTCCTCCACCAATCCTGCAGCGTCCGCCTCAAACCCTTCCTAGTCCGAGCTGTGGGGCACACCCCACGCCAGTGGGCGGCAGGGTTCGCCATCACCTTCCCCACTGGCGTTCTGTTACCTCAGACATGTGGGTGCTGCAAATCGTCTGAAGGGGCTACTACCTCCCCTTTGAGACTGCCCCTTCAGCCGTGCCACCTCAGTACCACCGCATGTCGGGGGACCATTTTGCTCTTCTCCAGCAGGAAGTCACGGCCCTCTCGGCCAAGGGTGCCATCCAGCGTGTTCCTGGGCCAGTAGTAGGACGTGGTTGTTATTCCCACTACTTAGAAGGAGAAAGGGGGCCTGCGTCCTATTTTGGACCTCAGGAACGTCAACCGCTTCCTCCGGAAAGAGAAGTTCAAGATGTTGATTCTAGCTCAGGTCTTGGCTGCCCTAGACCCTGGAGACTGGATGGTAGCATTGGACTTGCAGGATACATATTTTCATATCCCCGTCCTGCCGGCCCACTGGCGATACCTGGGGTTCACGGTAGGCCATGAGCACTTTCAGATTGCCGTGCTCCCCTTCTGCCTTATCAGTGCCCCTCAGGTGTTCACAAAAGTGATGGCGGTGGTCACAGCTCATCTGCGCAGGTCAGGGGTTCCAGTCTTCCCCTATCTCGACGACTGGTTGTTGAAGGCAGGCTCGCCCCAGGCAGTTGTCTCCAACCTCCAGACTAAGGCCGACCTCCTGCATTTGCTGGGGTTCTCCATCAACGTGCCGAAGTCGCACCGGATTCCTTCTCAGAAGCTCCTCTTCATCGGAGGGGTTCTGGATTCGACGCAGTTTCGCGTTTATCCTCCCGAGCAGCGAATCTGGGATATTCAGACTATGAGTCCGATCTTTCAGCCTCTATCCCGGGTTTCAGTCAGGATGACCCTCCGGCTCCTGGGCCTATTGGCCTCCTGCATCCTGCTAGTGCAACATGCCAGATGGCATATGCGGGCTCTGCAGTGGGACCTGAAGTTCCAGTGGGCACGTCATTAGGGCAACCTGTCCGATCATGTCCAGATCTCAGAGGGCACTGCATGACAATTGCAGTGGTGGCTCACGAATCGCGATTGGGTCAATGGCAGATCCCTCTCCCGTCCCCAACCGGAGCAAACAGTGGTGATGGATGCGTCCCTCCTGGGATGGGGCGGCCACATGGGAGAGCCGGAGATCAGAGGCCTTTGGTGTCCGGCGGAGTCCCGCCTCAATATAAACCTTTTATAGCTTCGGGCGATCCGACTTGCTTTGCAAGCATTCCTTCCCTCTGTCCGGGGAAGTGTAGTGCAGGTGTTCACGGACAACACCAACGTCATGTAGTACTGCAACAAACAGGGCTGGGTGGGGTCGTGGACCCTATGTCAGAAGGCTCTCCGCCTCTGGACATGGCCGGAAATTCAAGGCATTTCCTTGGTGGTTCAACACCTGGCAGGTTCTTTGAACATCAGGGCGGACAAACTCAGCCGCCGGTGCATGATGGATCACGAATGGCGTCTGAACTCAGACGTGGCGTAAGATCTCTTTCTGCAGTGGGGAGAACATTGGTTAGATCTATTCACCACCGAAGAGAACGCACAATGTCACCAGTTCTGCACGTTGGAATTTCCAAGGTGGCGCTCGCTTGGCGACGCTTTTCGTCACAAGTGGAGTTGCGGTCTGTTGTACGCCTTTCCGCCTATACCACTTCTGCCCAGAGTGCTGAAGAAGATCAGGCGCGACCGGGCCCAAGTCATTCTTGTGGCTCCGGATTTGGCATGAAGATACTGGTATCCAGAGCTACTCAGCATGGGGATTGATCCCCCGATCTGACTGCCTCTTCGGGAGGATCTTCTGTCGCAGCAGCAATGGGACCGTCCTCCACCCGAACCTTTGCAGCCTCCACCTCCATGCCTGGAGATTGAGCGGCGACAGTTGACAGCTTTCGACCTTCCTTCCAAAGTCTGTGATATTATTCTGGCAGCCAGGCGTCCCTCCAATAAGACGGTATACGCCTGCAGGTGAAACAAGTTTGTGGCATGGTGCACAGCAAAGGCTATGGATCCCCTTTCACCCCCTCTTTCTGATGTTCTTCTGTTCCTTCTCTCTTTGGCCCAGCAGGGCTCTGTTCTGGGCACTATCAAGGGGTATCTCTCGGCCATTTCCCCCTTTCTATGGCTTCCAGATCAGCCTATTCTTTTTAAGTCCCCAGTTGTTAATCGCTTCCTGAAAGGCATTACACACGTTTCCTCCGTGCCTTTCATAATGCCTCAATGGGACTTAAATCTTGTCTTGACCTATCTGATGTGCACTCCCTTTGAGCCACTTCATAACTGTCCCTTACGTCTTCTCACTCTAAAGACGGCTTTCCTGGTAGCTATCACCTCTGCCAGAAGAGTGAGTGAACTCCAGGCTCTGTCTTCTAAACCTCCTTTTCTCTCTGTTCATCCGGACAAAGTGGTTTTATGGACTCGTCCTTCTTTCTTGCCAAAGGTTATCCCACCCTTCCACATCGGGCAGACCCTCACTTTACCCACCTTCTTTCCGCCTCTGAATCCTTCAAAAGAGGAAGAGCTGCTCCACCGTCTGAACCCAAAACGTGCGCTCTCGTTCTAGCTGAAGAGCATACAACAATTCTGGGTGGATGACCATTATTTTGTTGGCTACGTGGGTGCCAAGAAAGGTCGGGCCGTGCACAAACGGACCATCTCTCAGTGGGTCATTCTGTGCATCAAAGCCTGTTACTCATTGGCTAAGAAGGTGCCTCCTGTGTGCTGTGTGCCCATTCTACCAACACAACCGCAGCCACTACTGCCTTGGGACGCGGCGTTCCCTTGCAGGACATCTGTCAGCCAACTACGTGGGCCTCGCTGCACAGTTTTACGAAGCACTACTGCCTGGACAGCCAAGTCCGGAGAGACTGCTTCTTTAGCCGTTCTGTTCTCCGAGACTTTCTGGTGTGATCTTGGTTCGCAGACCCTCCGCCGGGGTTGGTATTGCTGGGGTATCTATTCTAAGGTAAGGAATCTATCACTAACCTGTTTCTTTCAGATGCACAAGTTAGTTGCCTTTGGTAATGATATATCTGTAATAAACATTAGTTAGTGATAGATTCTTTACCGCCCCACCCATCCTCCCCGTTCTGCGAACTGATTTCTAGGGTTAAGGTCATCCCTTTCAGTGCCCTAGTTTCATGGCACCAGTGGTCAGTTTCTTGCATGGGTCTGCGTTCCTGGCGCGGAAAGTCGTGTACAGAACTGACGTCAGCATGCATGGGTGGCGCCTAAGTAGTCTCCGTGACGTCATCTCGGCGCCTACGATGCCAGCGACGGACGCAGAGCCGCACATTGCCACCTTCCGACGTGCAGGGGTACTGCTGACGAAAACTTTCCGGATCCAGTCTGACGCCTGGGGATATTCTAAGGTAAAAAGGAATCTATCACTAACTAATGTTTCTCAAAGCAATTCTGTCTAATTCTGTTCATGTTTTTAATCAGAGCTGGATATTCAAAGTCTCGATTTCCCTTGTCTAGATGGGTTTTCTTCCATCTCAGGATCTGAGCCACTCTCAAGACTATATTGGTGTCATGGTTCAGGGTCTGAGAACTCACCTGGGGGCCCGACATGCTGAGGGAATGCGAGGAGTAGGTGTTCCCGCTTCCTTGCAGGCGCTACGGAGATCCATGCCGTTGTACAGTAGGAGGTTAGCATCCTAGTTTCCTCCAGCTTGGAACAGTCCAGGAAGCCTCAGCACGGGTTGAACTTCCGGGTGAGACCACATTTAAACCTGTGGTTTTCAACCCAGCGTTGCTTCGGATTAAGAATCCATGCTTCAAGAGGAATTGCCCGTTTCTCTGCAGATCGTCCGTTCTGCACCTTATTGTCTTCAGCAGACAGGAGGTTCGCTGCAACTCACCTGGACATCTTGCTTCCAAAGCCAGGTGGTAAGTTGGAGAATCTTCGGTGTTAGGCAGGAGCACTTACACCTTACCATTACAGCAAAATGCGCAGAAGTGCGTAGCCTTGCTAACAGCCCTTCGTTGCTCACGCAGGAGCGCTTGCACCTTACAGTGAAAGCAACATGTGCAGGAGCGTGTAGCCTTGCTAACATGCCTTCGGTGCTAGCACAGGAGCGCTTGCACCGTACAATCTGAGTAAAAACACACAGGAGTGGTTTGGTGAACCTTCAGTGTTAGCGCAGGAACGCTTAACACTTTACTGGAGACTCAACCCGTGCAGGAGCCCATATTTCTTTTGGTAGCAGTCTTCCAACGGTTACTCACTACATCTGCAGGAGAGCTTGCCTTTTTTGTTGGGAGCAGCATCAATAGCAGTGTGTAACAGCTCACCTCCATAGCCGCAGGAGCGCTTTCAGTTTTAATTCCTTTTTCTCACCTATGAACCAATATCCTTTCATCTTTCCCTAGTGGAATGCTAACTGAAGACCTTGGGGATATCCGGAGTTTCGATATGAATCACTTTCCAGGTAAATACATGTGTTCATCCTGTATTTCTTCTCTTTCTGTGTGAAAAGGTGTATGCATGTGTCCCAGGGGAAAAGATGATCTAATTCAGTGGTTTATCCCGAATAGGTTGCTGTTCCTAGATGGGTTCCATCACCTATATAAAGATAGATCATTCATAACCAGGTCTACACACAGAAGATACTCACCCTATACCATCTAGGATTCCTTCTCCTGTCCCCCATCTTCACCCTGGTCGGTATAGTTTCTATCACTAGGGGAGGTGGGAGACGGTGGAGGTTGTTCATGTCATCTCTGTGAGACCACTCCGCAAGCATAAGGTAAGGCTCGTGGAGCTCTGACAGAATCCGAAGCCCAAGACGAATGTGTCACCCGGGCGATATGAGCAACCCCGACATAACCCTGCAGGACATAGCAACTATTCTAACCTGAATACCGGCTGAGAACCAGAGTTTACATTAAGATGTAACGGCCTTACAGGGCTAGCTAGCCGCCAGTCATACAGGGGCTTGGGGTCCGGTTCCTACCGTTCGACTCAAACAAAAGGAGATATTACAACTTCCTTTATTTAATTCCGCTAGTTCTACGCCGCCTTTTCAGGGAGCTTCGGTGCCCTCTCAGGGCACTGCCACTCAAATACAAGTGATTACCCCCATTCTGTTCTGTTAGCTGCTCCATAACGCTTTTATGGCGATAGCAATAAGTATCGTGTTTTCCCTAATCAACGCCATCTGCAATTTATGGCATGTGCCTCGGCTTTCCCTGATGATGCTTCCAAGGTCGCTTTCATCCTTTTCTATTTGGGTGGGGAAGCTGCTCAGTGGTCCATACCTTTGGTAGAAAACGACGCCTCTGTTGTTATAGAATGTCACAGTATTCAAAGAAACCCTACAAAGGATGTTTGCCCGTCTCATATTTGTACCAGCTGCTGGCAACGAGCTCCCCAATCTCAGACAGGGCAATACTGACTTGTTACACCACCACCTTTAACAGGCTAGTGATCGAAGCTAAACGGCCTGAGTCAAAAAAGGTTTCCGTGGTTTACCAAGGCTTACGTGACGTTATGAAGGATCTTATCTCCTAGATGTCAGATACCCCAGATGCGATAGGATCTTTCATTGATCTAGTAGTCAAGCTAAACTATAGGATGCAAGAACTTAGGGCTGAGAGAACCAAGGGCAATTACTAGAAGTTCCTTGCATTTAGAGAAAAACCTAGACCTGAGATGAGTAAAGCACCCGATACCTCTGAACCTATGCAAATAGGTGGAATTTGTGGTCCCCTGTCAAAGGAAGAGAAAGAAAAAAGGTGAAAGCAGAATCAATGCCTATACTGTGGCAAGAGCAATCAGTAAAAGAATGTTCAGTTAAGCCAAACCAAGATAGATCAAACCATAATCTCTTCCAGTAACCCGAGGGAACTTGGCGGGAAACAATGTGACTCAATAGAAGACGGGGTCAGTCTATTGGGTTAGTCATTTAGGAAGACCCTGACCATAGCTCCCTGAGATGTCAACCATCACGTGGGTATAGACGTAATCTTAGTCACTGTCAGGCCGATCATGGCAGGTTACTGCTCTTATTGACTCAGGAGCCACAGGAAATGTCATTGATACACAGTACATGGAAGTTTTGAGTATAACAACGGTGACCCAAGAGAGACCAGCAACTGTGAAAGCAGTGGACGGCACGGACTTAACCTTCGGTCTAATCCGTTACCAAATCGAAGCTATAAAAATTACCTGTAAGAACAATCATACGGAAAGCATTTCCTTTGACATAATTGATGCGCCTCAGTTCAGACTTATTATGGTTCTCCCCTGGCTGGTAACTCATAATCCCCACAAAGATTGCGTGTTCAGTCATGACACTAGACTCAGCCTACTGTAACTACTCCTGCTATCCGCAGAAAGACACGTTTAGTGGCCTGACAGTACAAACCCATGCTTTCCTGTTGACCGGCACAGGTGCTGTTACACACATGTTTGTACCTGATGTGTATGACAATTTGGCTAAGGTGTTCGACAAACAGGGGGCCAACACCTTACCTCCCCATCGCAGTTTTGACTGCAGGATAGATTTGATTCCTGGTTCCAGGCTACCATGTAGCCATGTATACTCCCTTACTGAGAAAGAGAACAGCCATTTACGCACCTACCTTGATGAGTACCTAAGAAACAAGTTTATACGCCATTCCAAGTCACCTGTTTCTTCTTCCCTCTTTTTCGTTGCAAGGAAAGAGGGGGACCTAAGAACGTGTCTCGACTACAGGGCCATAAACTACATAACAATAAAAAAGATACCCATTACCCTTAATATCCAGCCTACTTGATCAGGTTAAGGAGGCAGCCATTTACACTAAATTGGCCTTACGTGGGGCATACCATCTTGTCTGGGTCCGTGAGGGAGATGAGTAGAAAACTGCATTCCGAACTAAATATGGGCTATTTGAATACCAGGTCATGCCTTTTTGGCTGTGTAATTCTCATGCTGCTTTTCAGTTCTTCATAGATGAGGTTCTGATAGAGTACATCGATTTGTTTTGCATTGTATACATTGACGACATCTTGATTTACTCCAGAAACATCCCTGAACACGTTTGACATGTCCGTGATGTCCTTCAGCAGCAACAGCAACATGGCCTGTATGTCAAACTAGAAAAAAGTGTATTCCATGCCACTGAGGTAGAGTTCCTGGGTTATATCCTGAGCCCTGCAGGAATAGAAATGGACATGAAAAAGGTTGATTCAAAAATTGCAGTGGCCATCCCCTAGCTCAGTGAAACACGTTCAAAGATTCCTAAGGTTCGCTAACTTCTACTGACGCTTTATAGAGGGGTTTTCGGACATCATCACTCCCATAACCCGGCTGTTACGCAAAGGCTTAAAGTTTCTGTGGGATCCTGAAGCCAAGAAAGCTTTTTGACTACTTAAAACCAAATTCACGACTGCCCCATCCTGATATTCCCAATCCTGAACAACCTTTTGTTGTAGAGGCTAACGCCTCACACAATGCCCTAGGGGAAGTGCTATCACAAAGGGACACCAAGACAGGCATGTTGCATCCTGTGGCCTTCTATTTACGGAAGTTAGAGCCCGCAGAATGCAACTACACAATATCTGATCAAGAGCTGCTAGCTATCAAGGCAGCGTTTGAGGAATCGGGTCATTACCCGAAAGACGCTTGACATCCTGTGATCATATACACCGACAAAAGGAACCTGCAGTTCCTACGCTCTGCTAAAGCTCTCACCTCTATACACTAAGATGGACCTTGTTCTTTAATGAATATGATTTCCTAAAGACATACCGACCTGCAAAAGATAACGCTAAAGAAGATCCTCCTTCTAGGATAGGTGAAACAGAAGATGAATCGGCCGAAGCAGAACCTGTATCAATCATCCCGAACACTGTTTTCAGGGCACAGTATTTACGTCCTTCGTTCTGTCCACATTACACCATGACATAGAACAAAAAAGACCGAATGGACTGGGAACCTTAAGGGGGTTACGTTCCAAGATGGGTATCTATACAAAGATCACAGGTACTATCTCCCCTTGATAGAACATTGTTGTGAATAAATGATGGATAGTCATGTAGTTTCTTGAAGCTCCTTTATTCAAGTATGATGGTAATAGGATATACAGGAGAAAACCCCACCAGGAACAGGATGGTTACTGCTCAGCCCACTCTCTTCAACTGTCATTCCCCACACACACCAGGCACACTAACATTCTACTCACTCTGTCATCCAGCATTCAACATTCCACGCAGACAACACATTCATACTGGCTGAGCAGCTAACAAGGAGAAGACCCAAGGTACAACATATCCCCATTCCTTCAATGGAAATAAAACACAATATTATATAAGTGGAGAAGAAAAGCTAATAGTAAGTGACTAGAAAAAGGGAAGATAGAAACAGTGTAAACCTATACAATATGACACATATCCCCTTCCCTTAGACAAAACAACAAGTGAATGTAAAGAAAACAATGTTGTTTAACAAGCACGAAATAATGCAAACCTGAACGAGGGAAAACAAAGAACTTGTTGTTGGGTAAAAGCTTGACCCAAGAACAAGTGCAAAACCCAAGTGAAAATAGCAACACAAATGTATAGGGTAATTACATAACCCCAAAATAAGTGCAACTCCTTCACATGAATGCATCAATAAATGTACAGGGTCGAAACCCCACTGCAAAAAAGCATAAAAGTAACGGTACATGACCCAAGAATAAATGCACCAACCTTTAGCACAATAGCGTCCTAATATATGCACGTTTCCTAAAACTAACGCGTTTTAATGTTTGCACGCTCCTTAAAAATAATGCTAACGCGTCTTAATACCTGCGCGCTTCTTAATAATAACACTAACGCGTCTTAATACCTGCGTGCTTCTTAATAATAACACTAACGCGTCTTAATACCTACGCGCTTCTTAATAAAAATATTAACATTTCTTAATATTTGCACTTCTTAATAAGAATACTAACGCGTCTTAATACCTGCGCGCTTCTTAATAATAACACTTACGCGTCTTAATACCTGTTCGCTTCTTAATGAAAATGGCAAAATAACATCAATAAATGCACCATAAATGTATAGAGTAGACCCACTACACTTTTCGAGTAGAAACAGGAGCACAACAAAACAGCCTGTGTAGAATAGAAACAGTGAAAAGGTGTGCGCACCACCCACACCGAAGAATTGAAGAAAAGCAAAGAGACCAGCTCACATGCCAAACTACATCACAGGAAAAATAAAGATAGTGCTACACCAGTGTCTAGGTCAGAACATTCAGCACATATCATATAAGCCATTACAAGAGTACTGAGCAATAACACATAAATAACAAATAATTCAGCATAAGAAAAATGTTTCAAATGAACTGAAAATGAAATACTAGTGCATATCGCAACTTATAATAAGCGCGTGACCCCAACTCCATTTACATATCAATTGCAAAATTCATCACAAGCATTTTAAATTATAGCACAAGTCAACATAAGACTATTAAATACGAAAATACAATGCATGAAAAATAACAGTGCAAACTTCAATAAAACCCAGGGTACAGTTCACGTTGTCATAAACATCGCAGAAAATCAGTTCCGGTAACTGCAGATTATAGTACCAATTACTGTTTGTAGAGAAATCGCCAATTGTTTTGAAATCCCATGTTCTTCACATAAAAAAAACGGGTTACCAGTTAAGTGCAGGAAACTTCAATCGAGTATTACACTTTCACCAAAGTCTTGTCAAACTAAATTCATCATCGGCAATTTCCGGCAGTTCTCACAGGCAAGTCCAAGATGGCGGCACGTAAGAGTCATCAGAGTCGGGTGGCTCACAGCAGCTGCATGCTCTAGCTGACTTGCACAACGTCATAGAGGTGATGAAACTCCGGAGGAGGATTACACAGAACACTTAAGACGCTGTCAGTCACGCGACAGAAGCTCGAGGTAAGAGAGAGCCTTATTCCAGTACCCCCTTGGCGCACCGTGTCAATGGACTTTGTAGTAGAACTACCCAGAACGAAGACAGGTTACACAACCATTCTCACTAACGTGGACCACTTAACCAAGATGGCTCATTTTGTGCCACTAAAGAAGCTACCCTCGACTAACAAACTGGCTGTGATCTTCATGGAAAATATCGTATGTTTGCGCGGTACACAGTCTGTGCTGATCACTGACAGGTGTTCTCAGTTTGTATCCCATTTTGGGGTGAGTTGAGTAACACAATGAAATTGGAAGTGCGTCTCTCCTCGGCCTAACACCCACAAACTGATGGCCAGGTAGAAAGGACTAATCAAACCATGTTATTTATAGGGAACAAGGACCCCCTGAAAATATGGATATGGTAATTCCTAGGTCAGGGATAAACAACAAATGACATTTAACAACCTAGGCAATTTAATTCTTAGTGCTCATAAATGGAGTGACAAAGGAGAGAAAAATACTATAAAGCATAAAGTCAGTGACTTTAGTTTTATTAACATAAAAGATAAAAAACACTAATAAAAAGTTGATTCTCAAGTATAATTAATCAACTACAAAAATGATCAAATCAGCATTACATAATATCACAATATAGTTAAAAATGACAGTTAAAAAAATATAGGAAGAAAAAAGATAAAGTGGCATAAAGTGTTTCTCGACACGCGTTTCGGCGACCAGCGCCTTCTTCTGGAGTAGCCACGAAATATCATAACAAGAAAGATATTTAAAATAACATAAGCAAATTATTTTAACAATTTATTATTTAATTGTAACATATTTCTATATTAGAAAAAGTCATAAAATAAGACACTAATTGTAACCAACAATATTTTAACAGACCTCTCTTTATGTCACTTAATTGACATGTAGCATATGATTCTCACAAGCAGATTATAATGACACTCGACATACTTATTTCATTGCTCATTATAGTTCGTAACATTTTTAATGTGTATTCATGTGCAGTCGGGGCGACACATTCAGACAAAGTATCAAATGGGTGTTGGTAAACTTGCTTATTTTGCTTGCTATCAATAAACTTGCTTTTATGTCTATATTTACTTTAAAGATGAATTCTGAACAATGATGACTTATATACATTTATCACCATCTGATATACTTACTGCTCTAACAGTTTATCAAAGATGAAAGTTGAGGATGTAATCTGTGAGGCAAAGGCGATTTAACTAAAAGAAGGGGATAACACGGTTTTAAATATATGTTTCCTTTTTTATGGATATTTCTCACATGGCTCAACATGATTAGACTAGACTAATTACATAAAAAGAATTTTTGGGAAACTTACAATTCTGAATATTCTAGGTATACTTCGACTTGGTTGAAATTCTAACGATATAAATTCTTATAGGCAAAGCCTTTTCAATGAAGGGTACTTTCTTCAAAGTCAAATCTACAAATTAAAATCATATTTATTGCACAATGAAACCAATCAAGTATTGTTCATTATTTACTATGTTAGGACAAAACCTCTATACTATAAAGTTATATGGCAAAAATATGCTCTACGTGTATTATATTCTGGAAAGATGCCTTACATCCTATTGTTTTACTTCTTATTATTCAGTACTAGATCACAACAGTTCATAATTTTTTAGTAATTCTCATAATCGACAAATTTGTTTCAACAGTAATGTTGATAAACATTTGACTTATAGGGCGACTCCACATTTCGAGGCTAATTAATTATTATATAGGTTAAGATAAGCCTACAATTCTATAGAACATATGATAAGGGTAAATCATAGTTCTATTTTCCTATAGCTAAAGATAGATTCTTATCGATTTATTTTTGAGGTTGCATATTTACCTTCACATAATATGAAAGATTCGCTGCCTGTAATCACGATGTAGGCTATGACGTGATGAAAAACGAAACTTGCACAGGTCTAGAAGGTATAAATTTTAGAGGGACAGAGTATTACAGAGTCCGATAGACAACCTCAAACTATAAATTTTGAAAAAAATATATAGTAAAATACATAGCGTAGGAAGTTTACCTTAAATCAAATTGAAAATATTAAACCTGCTGGTCGCAAAAATGGCGTAGATGATGCGCTAGAAGGGAGATAGGCATTATCAAATTTGTTGAACTTGTAAGGTCTTTCTTCAAAGAATAGACATATAACCAATGTTATATTATTCTTTACCTGCATTAAAACTATCAGAACCGTCGTGACAAAGACACTCCTCCGAATATGAGGTTAACGGTCCGCGTTCACGCTACGGAGAAATACCATAAGCAGCGTATTAATGTCAAACGTTTGTAGCTTATGGCAAGTCAAACGTCCAGTTATTGGAATATGCGGGCGCTTACCGATTGTTTGGATAAAACTGAAGCAGACCAGGAGTAGCACACACTCAAAAGTTCTCGTGGCGGTGATTCTGTGAAGCCACAGGAGCTCAGCTGACGCGGACTATTTAAATAGACAGGCGTAAAGAATATAAACCTGATATTTCCAAAACGATGTAGATAGCTCCATCAAACCCGGAAATACGGGTTGTGGGTCGCGAACTCGCTGTTTTGATCGCAATCATTAATATTTTAAAAGATAGTTCTCCTAATTATTAGTGCTAAAGATATTTGTTTAAGACTAATTTATGAGTATAAATTTTATTCCCCAATTTAAAATTATTTGAGAAAGACAAATTACGAACTTGGAACCTAAAGGGATGGACATAAACAACAGACCATAAGGTTTCAATGATTCGTTATATTCCTGAAGGTTTCAATGTACCATTATATATCCAATTTATACAGCAGTGGAGACTTTTGTCTCTAAATTTAAATGAATTAGTAAATAGCATTCTCCCAAGGTATATCGCTATTTAGCCCATTTTTAAGAGTGTCAAAAACAAACATCCAGAAAACTTCACGTTTTTTTCTGATTTACAGGCCGCCTTTAGTATCTGGTGTATGTATTTTTTCCAGTATTCGCCATTTGAATTCTTCTGGGCCATGATTATGTTCCACAAAATGTTTTACCATAGGGGCAATCATTTTTTTTGTATTTATTGCTGAACGGTGCTCTGTTAAGCGGACTTGGATCGATCTTGAAGTTTCTCTTATGTATCCACGCAAACATGGGCATTGGATAAAATACACTACATTAGTAGTCTTGCAATTCCATAATTCTTTGGCCTTAGTAATGTGTCCGTTATGGCTAAACTGTTAACCAGCAATTATATTATTGCAGGATTTACACATAGAACCTGGTATTGTACCATTAATGGGATGACTCGTAAGGATAGATTTCTGTACAAATCTCTGTTGGTTTGATGGATTACAGAACCGTGAGTGTACGATACAATCTTTAATGTTCCTGTTGCGGCGATGCGCAAAAAGAGGTTTGGCTAGTTTTTGGTCATTAGAACAGTTGCTGTTAAGAATATGCCAACTTGAATTAATTATCTGTTTTATTTTGGCATTAACTGTAGAATGTTTAGTGATACAAACTACCTGTTTGTTCTCTTTAGCTGGTTTTACTCTCAATAGGCAGTCTCGATCGTAATATCGAAAAAAGATAAAGTGGCATAACGTGTTTCTCGACGCGCGTGTCGGCGACCAGCGCCTTCTTCTGGAGTAGCCACAAAATATCTGATAACAAGAAAGATATTTAAAAAAACATAAGCAAATTATTTTAACAATTTAATAATTAATTGTAACATGTTTCTATATTAGAAAAAGTCATAAAATAAGACACTAATTGTAACCAACAATATTTTAACAGACCTCTCTTTATGTCACTTAATTGACATGTAGCATATAATTCTCACAAGCAGATTAGAATGACACTCAACATACATATTTCATTGCTCATTATAGTTCGTAGCATTTTTAATGTGTACTCATGTGGGGTCGGGGGCGACAAATTCAGACAAAGTATAAAATGGGTGTTGGTAAACTTGCTTATACTAAGTATGTCGAGTGTCAGTGCAGATCGTACGATACCAACGGAGGCTTCCCCTGGACACGATAGGCTGGTGAACATGGCTGAACAACAAACGGCTATGCCCTACAGTATGTTTTTTTTTCTCTTTCTGTGTGTATCGCTGACGAAAGAAAGAGTGGAAAAAATGTATAAAATACGTTAAAAAAAAAATGCTGAGCGGATGTTCCCGCGCTTCCTTGCGCGCAACAGAGCTCCATGTCGTGGTATGGCTGGAGGTTAGCATGCTAGTTTCCTGCAGCCGTAAACAGTCCAAGAAGCCTCAGTGTGGGTTGAACTTCCGGGTGAGACTAAAATTAAACCTGTGGCGTTGCTTCGGATTAAGAATCCATGCTTCAACAGGAATTGCCAGTTTCTCTGCAGAGCATCCTTTCTGCACCTTTTTGTCTTCAGCGGACAGGCGGTTCGCTGCAACTCGCCTGGACATCTTGCTCCCAAAGCCAGGTAGTAAGTTGGAGTACCTTCGGTGTTACTGCAGGAACACTTACACCTTTCCAGTACAGCAAAACGCACAGAAACGTGTAGCCTTGCTAACAGTCCTTCGGTGCTAGCGCAAGAGCGCTTGCACCTTACAGTGAAAGCAACACGCGCAGTGTAGTGTAGTTCCTATATTCTCAATAGGCTCTGCGCATTGGAATAATATATCCTATAGATTTGACGTAGGACTTATGTCAATAGGTCTCTATTGAATATACTAAACTTAATTGTATGTGTGCCAGCTAACTCAGAGGTCACTAGAAACTTTCTCGAATACACAAGAAGGGATTAGTTTCTGAAAACCGCATAAACATGACAACTTTGTTTCCCAAGAATAAGAATATATCTCTCAGAGTCGCGGAAACAATAGATAACTAGTTCACTCAGTCAATCGTGCATGCTTAGTTTCCACAGAGCTGCAGAGAAATAGTGAGACAGGCGTTTTCAATAAAAAGGGTTTATTGAACAGTCTTCTTTCTCATGCAAGAGAAGTGAACTGCTACAATCTTTAGGCAGACTGCAAAGTATAATGCGTACAGCATAAACAATAATATGAAATAATACTGTAAAAGCATTGTATGGTTTCTAAGCCATAGAAAAATAGATACATAAATAACATACTCAAATGATGCTTCTAAAATACGCCTACCCCTCCAAGGTCTAGTACGAGAGAAGAAGTAAGTATGGTCTTTTGCATAGGTTTAGTTTTGCCAAGAATCTACCAAAGGTTTCTCTAGGTTCTAATCAGCTCAGTACCTTAGAATGAAGGAGGTCTGGTATCTCTGTCTCGGGACTCGATTTCCCAACACTCCGCAAGGGGAGCCGGAAACACTGGAGCTGGATTCTCGGCAGGAGAAAGGCAGCTTCCTTATCAGTGCGTCAGCTGGAGATTCGGCTTCCTTCGGCACTTGCTGTAGCGAGCTGCGTTGGGCAAGTAGGACTTCGTACTGCTCCGAACCACCGTATCTTGCTATAGCAAGTGAAGGTATATATAAGGTGTTTAGGAATGCCATAGTTTGACGTAAAGTCAGGCATATGAATGTCATAAATGAACCCCTGGGGAATAGTTGTTCATTGTAAAGTGACTGAGTTCTTGGAGAAATCAATATTCAAGCAAGGGGAAGTTCCCTAACGACTTAAGCTGGTTTTCCAAGAAATCGTAGTGACGTTTGGTGAACGGATGGAAGTAGCTATGCCTGTATTTGGGTAGCATGGGCTATGCCTAAATAAGGGCTTGATTTCTATGCTTATATAAGGGCAATGTGAATTGTACCTATATAAGGGCATGTATCGGGAAAATGTAATCGGAGCCTAAAACGCCACACAACACCCACTCCACTTTCTTATGTACGACATTACTAAGTTCTAAACACGTTAAACATATCTAAACATGATGTGTTGAAAACCCACCCAAAATACATAAAAAATGCATTGGTACTAGTTGTACATGAAAAGAGCATTTGTGCTGTACGCATTTAAAGCAATGTTTCATTCAAAGAAATAGTTGGACATTTGAAAATGCTAACCGAATGAATCATGAAAAAATACATTTATGAAATGGCTCTTAAATACAGAAGAAAAAAGTCGAGACCATTCCATGGCAGATTATATAAACTGTTTGAATGTGGACAAGGTCAAATATTGTCTCTGGAAGTTTTCAAAGAATTCTAGTTCTCTATGAATAGTTCTACTTTAAGCAGGTTACTTTTGTGCCCAAAAAAAAAATGAAAAAATACAAATTTGGAAAAACAAAAGTTGAATCATAGAAAAAAAAAATCCCAAAGTTAGAACTTTGTTTTGAAAAAATGAAGGTCGAATTCAGAGTCTCTCAGAACACTGCGTGCCAAATTCAAAAGTCAGTGTTATTGTTTGGAGAAAACATCAAATCTTCTAAGTCTGTCAAGAATTCGTCTATCATTGTAGGTGAAAGTTGGATTAACTCGTTAAGAAGATCAACCGCACATAGATGTGAAGCATCGCCAACAGTGTTGGTCACATTAGCAATGTTCGAATTGGAAGGTGCCTGTGTGCCTGTTTCCTCTCGTACCTCACGTCAGCATTTTGCATCTGTGAGATCTCAATGAATGCGTCATCAGAATTGGTAGCCGCTGGGGACAACACAGTGCATGGGCCTTTACCAGGTCCAGCAAAGTATCAACATCCGTTGGCATGACTGATGGAAGGTGTGTAACGCGCATTCTTCTCCGCATAGCAGGCGTCGTAGAACAGGTAAGATGCAATCTTGCCAAAATGGTCTGAATGATAGAAACCGTGTGGTATTCAATTCTCTTAGACGAAGTAGTCCCAAAATGTGGACGTTGCGCGCACGTCACTTCATCACCAGTTGAGTGTTCTCCACGGTGAACTGGGTGTCGCTTGTGGATTGGCTTGTCATATCGAAGCAGTAGGAGCAAAAATAGTATCCCTGCAGCGAGTCCCAAAATGAGAGGCAATCCGCCAAAAACAGAGTGCACGAAGTATGGAAATGTTCCTTGGACTGCTTCAAAGGGTGCTAACAGTCCCGAAAAAATTGTCTTAAATACATGTACAATACCACTCGTATCAGACATGTTTAAGATACGACTAAACATTTCTGAGAAATGTATAGGGCAGTTTGTAGTTAAGAGGGCATGTATCTCTGCAGAAGTCCTTGCGACTTGCAGATCATAGGTCTGTTTGGCCGAGGTCAGTGGCACATTTTTCTGTAAAAGAATGGCTTTCATTCTGCTTAAAGTATCAGTGGTCATAGAAGAGATGTTCAGTGAAGACCATACGGCGACTCCCGGTCTGTCTTGGTTTTAGGAAACAATACTTGCGTACAGCAAGTGACCCTGGCTGACACAGTTACGAGGTAGTGTAAACCTGGCAACATGCCACAGCAGCTGTGATCATTCAACATGAGGTAACTTCCATTAGAAAGTTGTCCAAAAATTGGATTAATCACCACAGCTGGTGAACCTTTCAGGTGGCAGGATAAGTTGTTAGAGGAACCATCGCAGGCCCGTGTAAAACAATACCCTGATAAAGGAGAGAACCGCTTAGTGCGTTTTCACAATTTTTTCTACTAAGAAACACTTCTTTCCCCCCACTCCAACATCTGTGTGTGTATGGTAATTCCCAGAATGTCTTGATGTCTTTTTTACCCAACCTTTCATATATGCCTGCTGGTATATGTTTTAAGCAATACTGAAAATGAAATGGAAAATTGTAACAGGTAGAGTGATTGTTCCGTGTATTATCCATTCAATTGCTTGCTTTTCAGCGACTGTAAATGGCAATCTTTCCAGTTTTTCATTGCTCAGCACCAAATAGCCTGCTCCCCTCTGTGCCAGTTTGATCTGTTTTTAGTGAGATTGAATTCTGAAAACAGTGACGTAGCATTCAATAAACTCCAAGGCACATAGCCTGAACGTAGGTTTTGTAACATCCAACCTTATAGTATGATAGAACGTAATTGCGACTGACCACGTTGCAGCATGACCAAGTCCTGTTCCATGATGTCTATGGTAGAGGATACTATGCTGTCCAAAGAATATATCCTGGATGAGTCGTTAACCCATTGTCAACTACAGAGAGAGATTTCTCTAAGTTAATACGATCAATTTCTCGTGTTCTACAGTCTCTGCTTGCGTAATCTTCCATGCTTCATTATACAATGCATAGATACCGGCGTATATAAAACGTTTATGATGCGGATTAGTAGGTCCGTGCAAGAAGTCCCTTAGATCAGCACCATCTTTAAGTAAAGATAAGTGTTGTTTAACATCCTTGAGTGTAGATCTATGTAACCATTCAAGGCACAGTTTCCCTACACTGTATGTTGTTACTATTCCTGGATGCTGTCTCTGAACATATCTTGGGTCTGACCTAGTGAATGTGAACCCTT
Organism: Lissotriton vulgaris; assembly: GCF_964263255.1. Taxonomy (NCBI): domain Eukaryota; kingdom Metazoa; phylum Chordata; class Amphibia; order Caudata; family Salamandridae; genus Lissotriton; species Lissotriton vulgaris. The sequence continues at coordinate 84,468 of NW_028255503.1, read as the reverse complement.
GTGTTTTATTCAGGAATCTATCTTGACAGATTAACCATTTTTTACAATCTGGATCTGTTCTGTTGTGTAGCAAAATAGTATGTACGTCGAGCTCCCCCTCTGAAGTGTTACTGCTATCAGGTGCAGGCATGGACGGTTTGTTTAACTCTTTGATCTTGGCTAACCCAAGACAAGATGTCTGTTGGACAGTGTCCTTCAAAAACATTATTTGCTCTGGGATGGTGCAGGCTCTCAATAAGGCTTCCTATCCCTGCACTTGCCAGTCTTTTATGCCCCAGGCAGTTTTTGTCTCAATGTTGTCTTTCCAAAAGTCGAAACCTAACGAAGACAGCTGAGCATAAAAGGCCGCAGAATAAATTTGTTTTGTATTTGTCAACATACTTTTCATTCCTGTCCTATTAACATTTTTAAAGTAAAATGATTCTGGATTAGATACATTAAAACTTGAAAAGTATGGAAATTTGCCATAAAATGTTTTTGACCTACCCTTTGGTGGTGTCGGACAATGTTCCCATTGGTTATACATCAGTACATTTCTAGGATTTGAAAATTTGTGCAAGAAATGATGACCATAGTGATTGTAACAATAAATTTGTTCATAATCTGATGAACCTTCTAAGTATTCATGATTTGTAAATACAGCAGACATGTCTAAGTCTGACATCATATTATTAACAGTATCAAAGTCCCAATCATCACAAAAGGTACTAGATGAAACAAAGTCATTCAAAGAAATCTTGAACTGGTGTAGAATCTTCAACAGCTCCACCGGACCAAAAATGTCATATTCAGTTCTGTCCCAAGCTATACCACCAGGTATAGGAACAGGTGTGATGTTCACTGAAGACAAGTCTCTTTGCTCACGATGAGATGATTTGTGTGGTTTGAGGAGTAAGTTGTTCTTACTTGCTGTGTCTTTTTTTACATATCTTCCATTGATCAGCATTCCCAAAGTTATTACCAGAGTCAACCAAAGTAGAAGAAAAAGTACACCCAACACAATCCAAAGTTCAATCCATGGTGAAACCAGATAAGTCTTTTCCAGGTGATGAAAAAGTTCTGTTGCTTGTTCTTTAAAAGTTCCTTTTACTGGCATAGTTTCTGGTTAGCTGGGATCCTCGGAAAATGTATCAAAGTTAATGAAATTGCCAGAGGCAGTTCTGTCAACTGTAGGGATTGCATCAGGATTCGTTGAAATCGCTGGAACCAATTGAACACTTGTTACATTCCTATAGTCAGATGCTATTTCATTGTAGACAGGTGTTTCCTGACGAACTGTTATTTGGGTTTCAAGAGGTACAATAGCTTTCATAGTTCCATAGCTTTGTTGCACAGTCCTTCATTTTATACTGCAGATTCTTCAAAAGTGATGAGTCTTTCAGTTTGAACCTCTTGGATAGTAGCCAGATTCAGGTGTCTGCTACATCTTTGGAGTCCACTTGGCCTACTGCTTATGATCGGCCACATAATAATAATAATAATAATAATAATTAACAATTTATTATGCGCACAGCGACTCCAGCGAAGGAGCATCCCGGCGCAGAGACACTAAGCAGTCATAACACAGCATGGAGACAATGTAGCAGAAAAGTACAAAGCAGGGAAGCTAAAATAGGAAGGTTTTTATGGCTCTACGAAACGACAGCAAGTCCTCTATCAGCCGGATTTCAACTGGGAGGGTGTTCCAGATTGATGTGGCTTTCACCCTGAAGGAACGGCCCCCCATCCTGCTGAGCCTAAATCTGGGGACAACAGCACGGGCCTGCCCTTGAGATCGAAGATTGCGGGTAGGGACATAGAAGGAAATGGAGTTGGCCAGGATCTCAGGGCCTATGCCTCTAAGGATTTTGAAGGTCAGACACAAGACCTTGAAGATAATACGCTTCCTAACCGGGAGCCAGTGCAGGGAGCGGATGACATGAGACACCGGGCAGAACTTAGGAAGTCCAACAATGGCTCTCGCCGCGGCATTCTGCACCCGCTGCAGACGGGTTAACTCAGCCTGGTTAGCCCCCGCCAGCAAAGAGCTGGCGTAGTCGAGACGAGAGATGATGGTTGCCTGGACCACAAGCTGTCTGGTAGGGAGGCGTCAAAGAACTTAAGCACCGGCCTTAACCCTCTCAGGAGACCGAAGCAACAGGCTGCGATTTTTTTGGTGTGCCCTGTAAATGTAAGACCAGCGTCTAACCAGACCCCGAGGTTCTTCACCTCTGACACTGGGGTCGGAGTGGGGCCCAACTCCGAAGGCCACCACTGATCGCCCCAGAGCTCCACTCCCTTCCCGACAACCATAACCTCTGTTTTTGTGGCATTAAGCTGGAGACAGTTACCTGTCAACCAGCTGGCCACCGCCTTCAGTCCGGACTGAAACCTGGGGGCATCCTGTTCCGCATCCCCGCTGAGAGTAACCGCCAGCTGTGTGTCGTCGGCATATGAGACCATGGTTAGGCCCCACTGCCTTGCGACATCGGCCAGCGGTCTCACGTAGAGATTGAACAGCGTGGGACTCAGCGAGGATCCCTGCGGAACCCCCATGGCCAGAGGCAGGAACCTGGACTTGAAGGGAGGGATGGCAACACAGAAGGAGCGGTTGTCTAGGAAGGAGTGGAACCATTGCAGCGCCTGGCCACCGATACCAATCTCCTCGAGCCGCCTAAGGAGGATGCTGTGCGATACAGTATCGAATGCGGCGCTGAGATCTAACAAAATCAGCGCCGCCGTCTGCCCAGCATCCAACCTCGCACGGAGATGTTCCACCATCACCAGAAGGGCAGTCTCCGTGCTGTGGCCAGCACGGAAGCCATTCTGTGTGGGATCGAGGGCATTGGACCGGGCTAAGTGTTCGGACAGGGCCAGATTGACATGGGCCTCTGTCAACTTAGCTGGCCAGGGCAGCAGCGAGATGGGACGGTAACTTTCCGGCTTGGACGGGTCAAGAGATGGTTTTTTAATGATCGGAGACACCACCGCCTGCTTCCAGCTGATGGGAACGACCCCAGTCTCTAGGGAGAGATTGACAAGAGAGCGTATAGCCACGCGCCCCACAAAGGTCTGGTCTCGAAAGAGGGCAGGCCTGACTGGATCGGATGGAGACCCAGATTTAACTTGCGTAGCAAGTTTGTCGAACCCTTCCAAGGTGAGAGGGGGAAATGAAAGCAGAGCGGGTTGGTAAGGTGTCTCCTTAGGGCTACCCAGCGCTATACCAGTGCACGGGAAAGTCCGATATATAGACTGGACTTTTCCCAAGAAATAGGAAGCGAGGGATTCACAGTGTGTGACAGAGCTCTCAGCCGTAGAAATAGACCGCTTGGACATAAGATCTTTCACCGCCTTGAAGATGGCCTTCGACAGGTTAGTGCTGTTCCGGAATTCCTCGGCATAAAATGCCGCTCGGGCACGACAAATGGCCCGGTGATAGACCTTGACGGACGCGACATATGTTGCTTTTAACTCGGCCCCATATGTCTTCCGCCAGGCCCTCTCCGCCCGTCTACAGGCTCCCTTCAGAGCGCGCAAAGCGTCGTCGTACCAGGGGCTAGACACTCGAGGGTTGATCTTCGTTGTTACAACAGGTATCAAAACATCCAGAGCCCTGGTGAGCCAAGAGCAGAAGAGATCATACCCCTCCTCTACGTTGTTAAATGGGCCCATAGGTTCCACTGACAACAGATGGTAAAAGTCATCCAGCCTGAGTTTACTCCAGGATCTCCTGGGTACCCGCTTGGCTGAAGAGGTGGAAATGTTGGTAGTTATAGGGCAGTAGATGGATACCAGAGAATGGTCAGACCACTCTACAGGAGCCACCGACGTGACTTTAGCCTCGGTCAAGTTGGTAAAAAAAGGGTCATGAATATGCCCCCCGGAATGAGTAGGCTGGGAGACCAGCTGAAAAAGTTGAAAGGCCTCTAAGTCCATAAGAATGCTACGTGCTGTCAGGCAAGATGGAGCATCGAAATGCAGATTTAAATCGCCCAGAATGGAAAAATTAGCACAGTCAGTGACCAAGGTGGCAACAGCGTCCGGAAATGCATTCCTGAACGCCACATCACTGCCCGGCGGACGATACACCACCATCCCAGAGAGAGTATATTCTGGGCTGACAGAGACTTTAAAAGAGGCGCTTTCACAGCCAGCGATCTTAAGAATAGTCCACACACAGGAAAGACTAGATCTCACTATCAGGGCTATACCCCCGCCTCTAGATAGCCTATTCGCAGTATACATAGAGTAGCCGGAAGGACAAACAAGATTGGGAATAGCAGTGTCGGCTTCCTGAAGCCATGTTTCGGTTAAGGCTAAAATATCCGGGGCTTCATTTTCAATCAGGTCATACATGATGTGGTTTAACCTGTTCTCCTTTTTACCAGCAAGGGACGGCAGTAATACTGTTCTTGATCCGTGGATTGCTAGGACAGGTACTGTTTGTCTGTAAGAAAGCCCAAATTCCTTTTCTCTGACTAGATCCCCAAGCTTAGGAATCCAGACAGGCCTTGCTGGGACGGCCGGTTTCTCTTCAGTGGCTGTTGGCTTCAGGAACATGTTTCTTTGTTTCGTTCTTATTTCATTTAAGTCCTACAAAACAGCCAAACGGTCTTGATATCAAAGGGTTTTTGTTCCACCACTGAAGTCTGACAATCGAGATCTGAAATTATCATTCTGGTTCCAAAAAGGACTTTTTATGGAGTGATACCCCCTAGAGAACTTCTTGGCAGATTGTTAAGACTACGTTGGACACTTACTAGATGTTTGACCCACCTGTCACTCGAGCCTAATACCCTAGCTGTTATAGATTGCTTTATGTCTCGGTTTTTTCTCTCCACTACCGAATTTCCCTCAGGATGGAATGGACTAGAGTACCGCAATGCGACGCCCAATTTGGCCATGGCTTCTTTGTAAGCTTGAGAGCTAAAGGCAGGATCCTGGTCAGAATGTAGTGTGTCGACTGCGTATGTGCAGATAAAGACTCGCAAATCTTTTATAACAATTTGAGCATCAACCGAGCACTGAGGCCACATCCAAATGAATCTGTCCTAATATTTGTGGGACCGCATCTGTCCATTGGGACGTCTGCGTGTAGATAGTCTAATGCTGTCTAACAATGGTGTCTGTACTGTGCTGGCATCACTGTAGTGAGGTATCTGGCGGTGTTCCCTGCAGCGATCTCTGTTGCAGTCATGGCAATTAATTGCAAATGTGTGAATGTGGGCATTCATCCCTGGCCACCAGTACGTCTCCTTTAATTAAAGTATAGATTTAGAGATTCTTTATGTATCAGACCCTCTCCCAGAGTTGCTTTTTCAAAGCTACTCTACGTTTCCTGTTTGGAATTACTCTATCCCCCACTCCAGGGATTCGAGCAAAAGGAACAGAGTTTGCATCAATTATATATGAGTATTTGAGTGGATAGTTTTGAGGTAACGCTGCACCGCAGCCTTTGCTTGTTGCATTGACAGCTAGCATTATTTCGCCGTCTATTTTCCTTTTTGAACGAGTGATTGCAGCTACGGAAGCCTTTTGCACAGCTGCCTTCTACTGCTTCATCAGCCAATGAATTCCCTGCAACCTGAACGCCATCACGTTGATGACTCAGTGTATGTATCACGTGAGCGTGTTGTAGTCCTTGTCGTAACTGAACTACTTGTTCCCAAAGCAATTTATGCTTGATTGTCCTACCTTTTGCATCTTTGCAACCGTTTTGAATCCAGCTCTGCAAGTATTCATTGTAAAATTGAACACAATAATACGAATCGCACACTATGAATGTGGGGAATTTGCGATCTGTATTTTCAAGTGCCATCTTGAATGCTTGTAGTTCAGCTCGCTGAGTTGTACAATTTCCTGGAGATTGTGTTTTAGTGACCATTGGTCGGAATTTACCTTCGCGCCAGCGACTTTAATGATCGCGCACACAGCACTATAGGCTTTGGGCTGATCCGTCAGTATAAATTATACATTCATACTGCTCTAGAGGCAGAATTTCAGTAGGCAGAGGACATTCCTGATAGTATTGTAGTCAAGTCAAGTCAAGTCAGAGAATTTATATAGCGCGCTACATACCCAGAGGGTCTCAAGGCGCTTGAGGAGGGGTGGGGAATTACTTGTCAAATATCCACGTTTTTAGTTGCTTTCTGAATGCTAGGTGGTTCTGGGTAAGGCGAAGGTAAGTGGGAAGTGAGTTCCACGTTTTAGCTGCCAGGTAGGAGAAGGATCTACCACCCATGGTGGTTTTGTTGATGCGAGGTACAGTGGCAAGGGCTTGGTTGGATGATCGTAGCTGGCGGGAGGGGGTGTAGAAGGACAGTCGTGTGTTGAGGCATTCTGGTCCGATTTCGTAGAGTGCTTTGTGTGCGTGGGTTAGGAGCCGGAAAGTGATCCTCTTATTGACGGGAAGCCAGTGGAGGTTTTTCAGGTGACCAGAGATATGTTCTTTACGCGGGATGTCTAATATGAGTCTGGCTGAGGCGTTTTGGATTCGTTGGAGTTTTTTCTGGAGTTTAGCGGTAGTACCGGCGTAGAGGGTGTTTCCATAGTCCAGTCGGCTCGTGACCAGAGCGTGGGTGACCGTTTTCCTAGTTTCGGTGGGGATCCAACAAAATGTTTTTTTGAGCATACGAAGAATGTTGAAGCAGGATGAAGAGACGGCGTTGACTTGTCTGTTCATCGAAAGTGAGGAATCCAGGATGACGCCCAGGTTCCGTGCGTGGTCTGTCGGGATGGGTGCTTTTCCAAGGGCTTCTGGCCACCAAGAGTCGTCCCATGCAGAGGGGGAGGTACCTAAGATGAGGACTTCTGTTTTATCTGAGTTCAGTTTCAGACGGCTGTGTTTCATCCATTCGGCTACTTCTTTCATTCCTTCGTGTAGGTTAGTTTTGGCGGTGCTAGGGTCATTGGTGAGTGATAGGATCAGTTGAGTGTCATCCGCGTAGGAGATGATGTTGAGGTTGTGTTGGCGGGCGATGGCCGCGAGGGGGCTCATGTATATGTTGAAAAGGGTGGGGCTGAGTGAAGATCCTTGTGGTACGCCGCAGATGACTTCAGTGGCCTCTGACTTGAATGGTGGAAGGCGGACTCTCTGGGTTCTTCCGGTGAGGAACGAGGTGATCCATTCTAGTGCTTTTCCTTGGATTCCGATGTTTCTGAGGCGCTGTAGAAGGGTGCTATGGCAGACTGTGTCGAAGGCTGCGGAGAGGTCGAGGAGGATGAGGGCGACTGTGTCTCCATTGTCCAGTAGAGTTCGAATGTCGTCTGTTGCTGCGATGAGGGCGGTCTCAGTGCTGTGTTTTGCTCGGAAGCCGGACTGTGAGGAGTCGAGGGATTTGTTGGCTTCGAGGAAGGCGGCGAGCTGGTTGTTGACAGCTTTCTCGATGACTTTGGCCGGGAATGGAAGGAGCGAGATGGGGCGGTAGTTTTTGAGTTCGGTGGGGTCCGCTGTGGGTTTTTTGTAGAAAAGCTTGTCTCTTCAAATATGGATCACAAACGTATTCAATGTCTGTTGCAGCAAGAGAATTAACCCATTGTATCCATCTTGGATGTAAAGCTTCAGCATTTGGAATGCTCGCTTTTGTCATTGCCTCCAAGGCAGGTACAGGTGTAACGACCATAATTCGCTTACCCTGTGCGAGGGCTCTCTCTTTTGCTACTGCAGTTCGAACCGCTGTCAGAATTTTTTCTGTTGAAGTGAATTTCATTTCTGCTTGTATGTACAAGTGTGATTTGTAAGCTATTGGTACTTTTTCACCTTTGTTAAAAGTTAAGTACGTGAATCCGCATTGTCCTGGAATGATTCGGATCACTAAGTTACGTACGTTTACGCGTGTTTGCAAATATTTTGTTGCTAACATGTCGGTTTGGACTGAACACAAAATTTCTGTGTGTTTTTGTGTCCAATTAACTGTTTTAAAAGCTGGTTTGATTAGTTCGTAGAGAGGTTTAACCCTTTCTGCGTAGTTTAGAATGTAAGTTCTTCTGAAATTTAGGAAACCTAGAATCGACTGTAAGTTCTTTCGCGTTTTTGGAGGTTGGAGCAGCGCACATTTCTCTAGAAAGTTTGCTGCCAGGCTTTTGCCTTCACTTGATAATTCATATGCTAAAAATAGGACGTTTAAATGGGCTAATCTCGATTTCTTAAAATTGAATTCATACCCTTCAGATGCTAAGCCAAGTATGATGGTGTTAACCCTGTTCAAGTGCCTATCCAAGTCATCATCTGTTAGATAGATGTCATCGACATATGATAATGCCTCATCATCATAGGTTTGTAGTTACTCTGTTACTCTGGCTGAAAATAACCCTGGTCTATTCTGGAATCCTTGTGGGAGACGACAGAAGTGACGCTATGTCCCCATAATTGAGAAAGCGGTCAAATACCTACTTTCTGGTGCACTGTTATGACAGAAGAAACCATTAGAAATATCTAATGTGGTTTTATACTTTTTACGCACAATGTTATTCATTAGTGCTGTACTATGTGCATTTTGTACTGCAAAGGTTTTGCAACAAGAGTTTAAATGTCTGTAATCCAATACTAGACAATATGTATTGTCTGGTTTGGGGACAGGAAACAAAGGATTGTTCATTGACGAGGTGCATGTTTCATTACCCCTTGGTATTCAAGTTGATCTAATATCTCTCAGACCTGTTTTTGTAGCTCCTTGTTTAACTGGATACTGCCTTTGTGCAGTTGGTTGATTTTTAAATGGATTTTATGGTGAGGAGAATCCTCATCCCATCCTACATGATTTTTATATATTGCAGGAGCCTGGGCTACTGCCCATTTCCTGGCATAAGTATATTTTAAATGAATTGGAATGTGGTTGGAGAAAGCTGGCATAATGATTTATTCGCCATGTGTGCACTCCCTGACAAATTCTTGCGGCCAGTCTTGTTCAGCTAGAAGAATGTCATAACCCTTAGAAAGCTGCTCCCAAAAGAGTGATCTTATTTTTCTTGTTATGACCCCTCCATCCGGAGTGTTACTTCATATAACTTATGTGGGACACTAACCCTGGTATCTGCAGTCTCAATTTGAATAAACTCACTCAAGTCCACTGTCTCCATATGATCCTTTAAGATCTTGTGAGCTATGGTGACTTCTGCTGCGCTGTCCAACATCGTTTGAGTCCATTCCCCGTTCTTGAGTTGTGTTCTCAAGATCCTCTGCATGTCTGATTTTTAGACCTGCTACCTTCTTTTTGGTGAATTGAGGTTTCTTGTTTTTCTGAATGTGTTGATCACCTTTGACTTCACACGTTCTTCCTTGTGTTCTGACCTTCCTCTTCTTTTGGATTTCTGTGACGAAGTCTGAAAGCTATGAGAGGAACGTGTATCAGTATCTTGATATCTATCAGGTTGGGGTAGGCGTATTTTAGAAGCACCAGTTGAGTATATTAGTCTATGTTATTTATGTATGTATTTTTCTATGGCTTAGAAACCATACAGTGCTTTTACAGTATTATTTCATATTACCGTTTACGCTGTACGCATTATACTTTGCAGTCTGCCTAACGATTGTAGCAGTTAACTTCTCTTGCATGAGAAAGAAGACTGTTCAATAAACCCTTTTTATTGAAAACGCCCGTCTCACTATTTCTCTGCAACTGTGCAGAAACGAAGCATGCACGATTGACTGAGTGAACTACTTATCTATTGTTTTTGCGACTCTGAGAGATATATTCTTATTCTTGGGAAACAAAGTTGTCATGTTTATGCGGATGTCAGAAACTAATCCCTTCTTATGTATTCGAGAAAGTTTCTAATGCCCTCTGAGTTAGCTGGCACACACACAATTAAGTTTAGTATATTCGATAGAGACCTATTGACATAAGTCCTACGTGAAATCTATAGGATATATTATTCCAGAAGTTCCCTAACGGCTTAAGCTGGTTTTCCAAGAAATCGTTGTGACGTTTGGTGAACGGATGGAAGTAACCATGCCTGTATTTGGGTAGCATGGGCTATGCCTAAATAAGGGCTTGATTTCTATGATTATTTAAGGGCAATGTGAATTGTACCTTTATAAGGGCATGTATCGGGAAAATGTAATCGGAGCCTAAAACGCCACACAACAGCAGGAGCGTGTAGCCTTGCTAACAGCCCTTAACTGCTAGTGCAGGAGCGCTTGCACCTTACAGTGAAAGCAACACACACAGGAGCGTGTAGCCTTGCTGACATACATTTGGTGTTAGCGCAGGAGCGCTTGCACCGCCAAATCTGAGTAAAAACGAGCAGGAGCGCGTAGTTTGTTTGGTGAACCTTCAGTGTTAGCACAGGAGGTGACTCAACCCGCGCAGGAGTGCATATTTCTTTTGGTAGCAGTCTTCCAACAGTTACTCACTACATGTGCAGGAGTGCTTGTCTTTTTCGTTGGGAGCAACATCAATAGCAGTGTGTAACAGCTCACTTCCATAGCTGCAGGAGCGCTTTCAGTTTTATTTCCTTTTTCTCACCTAAGAATGAATATCCTTATGTCTTTCCCTAGTGGAATGCTAACTGAAGACCATGGGGATATCTGGAGTTTCGGAATGAACCACTTCCCAGGTGAATACATATGTTCATCCTGTATTTCTTCTTTTTCTGTGTGAAAGAGTGTATGTGTGTGACCCAGAGGAAAAGATGATCTAATGCTGTGGTTTATCCCTCATAGGTGGTTAAACAAGAAAGTGGTTCTGTTGGGTAAAACACAATTGCTTTTGATACTGCTATGGAATGCAATCTAGGTCAGATGCTCTCATGTACACATTTGTTTTCAAGAAAGAAGGCTTAACAAAAAATAAAAAATAATAAGTCATACGATCAATTAATTGGCTGCACTGTATCGTTTTATCAGAATTGCGTCATTCAATGATATCATTCAATACATGGGTGGACTGTCAGCATAAGTGGCAATGTGCAGTATTTGTGACAATGGTGTTTTATGTGCTCAAAAGGTGAAAGATATATTTCAGTGGCCAGCTAGCAATTTTTAACCACGGTTTCCTATTCTTCTTTGTTGGAATCCTGGTTAGGCTGGACCCCACATTACCTTATCCCTAATAGGGACATACATTTCTTTCTCACTGTCCTTAGATGGGTTCCGTCACCTATATAAAGATAAATTGTTCATACCCAGGTCTGCACACAGAAGATACTCACCATATACCATCTAGGATTCCTTCTACCGTCCCCCATCTTCACCCTGGTCGGTATAGTTTCTATCACTAGGGGGAGACGGTGGAGGTTGTTCATGTCATCTCTGCATGACCACTCCGCGAGCATAAGGTAAAGCTTGTGGAGCTCTGACAACTGGCCCTTGTTCTTTTGAAAATAATCCTCTTCAATTTAGTTTCTTCTCCTGAGACTGTGGCTAAATACACCCACTCAGACGACGCATATTGTTGATTTGGAACTCTCCCACTGGTTAATCTTTTAGCAACTGGTGATTCTCTCCCACTAGTTTCTGAATGTAACTGTCTCTCAAAGTCTCTCTCTGGCTCGCAGTCCTTCTGGTTACAAGTTCTCTTTCTTGAAATCTCTTCATCTTTTGCTTTAGCAACAGCAGTCTTTTGCTCTTTGTCTTCTTCAAAACTTTGACTTGAGCCCAATCCTGAGCTCTGCCTTAAGCTCGAACTTGCACTTTAATCAAACTTGTCTCTATCCACTTTTTCTCCAGTTAATCTCTTATTTTTCCGAGAGGGCTCTATTTTTCACTTTCATTTTCAACTGCAACTTGTTACTGCTCTGATCAGAGACTACTTCTTCCTGCTCAAACTTATGCTTTGCTGTTTTGCACGGGAACAGCTATTTACTCTGATCACTCTGTCACTGGACTTCAGGAGTTTCGGGTTCTTCATCTGAACTTTCTCTCACCTGAAACTTTTGCTCTTATTTCTGCACTTTAGCTTCACCAGAAAAATCTTCATCTTCCTCTGGATTCACGCTGCAAACGTGGCTTGAGCTTGATGAACAGACTGTGTACTTTGATCATTTGCATCAACCACAGCTTCAGCTACTTTTACTGACTTTGCGTGAGAAGGGTGAATCCACTGGGGCACACGTGGCCCCTTTTTTAAGTCTGCTGGAGTGGCCCGCTCCATCTTTCGTCGAGGCAGCTCTAAAGAACATGTTTGCAAATTACCACCCAATCTCCTGCATTCAATACATGGCAGGGTGTATCTTTGTAATCTTCTGTGGCTGCATTCACCTGAAGAGAGACAGATTTCACCATATCTATGCAATAATCCAGAACATCAGTTATTGAAAGTAGTGCAGCTGAAGGTACATATGCAACTCTTGTTGCTCTACCCATCACTATTTCATTTATTTATTGTCATTTCGGATACAATGTCCGTTGACAAAAATATAAAAACATCAACAAAATTGCAGGAAACAAACAATTTTTCAAATTCATTAAAAGCAGTTACATTAAATTGTCATATCATGCCCATTCCATCATATTCTGCCAAGCACGAATTTATTGTAATCTAATCCAGTGGAAAATAACAAGTAAAGGATCCTCATTCCTGAACATTAATAAAGTGCGACAATGCAGAGTACAAAAGTCTGTAAATAATTATTAAAAGGATAAATATCTAGAAATCCCTTTAGAGGCTTTATATAAAGCCACCCAAGCAGAGTATAAAAATGTGGTTACTTGAAAAATTACCGTAGGGTTCGTCTTGCTCTTACAAATTCTTAATGCCACGAGATACTGCCTTATACCATATAGTTTACAACGCCGCTTCACTCATTTGGATTTTGCTCTGCTATATGCTTTACAGAAAAATAAAATCTAACTTTGTTTCATACTGGGATTTACAAGATTGACAAGAATTTAAGGTTTGACCCTCAGCTTGCCAAGTGCTTCAGTGGGGTGGGGGGGGGGGGGGGGGGGGGCTACCTGTAAAGTTCCCAAACTGAACTTTATATAGAAGATTCTTGCTAACCTTGGTCGAATATAATCTAAAAATGCCTCAAATTTGTAGTCCAATGTAATTAAGGGAAAATCATTGGTCAATCGACCCAGGGAAGATAAAGTCACCAAAATCTATCCTTTACAACGTGTTTGTGATTTACATGCAAAAAGCCCCTGTGTAGCCAAAAGGCTCCAACCCCCATCACGATGAGGTACTTCTGTACATAACTGTACCAAGGAATTTTGGACACACTAGAGTTCTCCAAAACATCAAATAAAGTCTCTCTATAGGATGAGAGATTTTATCAGTCCATACTCGAACCCAGTACAAAATTGGCTGCAATTTCACATGATGTACTTTAGATTTCAGGGCCGTCTGGTCGAATTGGTAGCATAGGAGAACTCCGGGACAGTGGCAATAGAGTGTGGAGAAAGTTATTTTCCACTTTTGCGAGAGACACAATGACCCCTTACCTCTGAGCCATACAAAGCTGCGCTCGTTGCTTGTGCTCTACATACCTCTAGGGCTGGCTAGACAGAAAGATTAGTGACTCTCTTTGCAAAATGAATGATAGCAAATGCCCTGTGGTTAAGTAAAGCGCTACTTTTATCAATTTGTTCCGACTAGAAGCCCGAGTCAGAGACCCGATTTTGAAAGGTAATCAAATTCACTTTCTCTCTCCATGGGACTCCCACCTAGAGTAATTTTCGGCCAATAGTTAAAAAATGCTTCAGCTGGAGTGTCATTCAGGGAATGTCCTGTGATTAAAACGGAAGCCGGACAGCTAGAAAAACGAGCTTTACTGCCATAGTGCTTGCTTTTTGCAATTATGAATCGCAAAAAAGCAGCGTTTCGACTAAAAATTCGCAATTTGGAATGTATGAAGCAAAATGCATAGCAAAATTAAGGAACCGCAAAATTCGCGATTCCTTAATTTTGCGTAAGTATTTAAGGAATCGCAAATTACGATTCCTTAAATGCTATGCATCAAGCATTTCAAATTAGCGATTTTCCGTAAGAAATCGCAAATTACCACCAACTTGTAGTTGGTGGTAATTTGCAAATTCTTTTACAAATGCACTTTTAGGCATTTGTAAAGGTGCCATGTGGCGCTCATACATGCCCTTAGAGCATGTATGTGCGCCATATGCGCACACATGTAAATTTCAGAGGTGCAGCAGGGTGTCCTTAAGACACCCTTGCACCCTTGAAATTATTCTCAATTTGCGATTTGCAAATTGCGAATCGCAAATTGAGAATAACTTCCCATTCCTTCCTAAGGGCCTCCTGGCCAATAGAAATGAATAGGAAATTATTCCTTAACTACGTTTAGCAATTTGCTAATCGCAATTAAGGAATTTTAAGAAATCGCTAAAAAATTGCGATTTTCTACATACATCCCAAATTGCAATTCTTAAACAGCGATTTCTAAAAAATCGCTATTTAAGAATCGCAAACGATGGTGATAATACACCTGCCCCTAAGTCAACTGTACTTATATCTTCTCTAAACCTAGCCTGGTATTGGCTAATGATCTCCCTTTCTAGCAGCCAAGTTGTTAATTTGTCAAGATCCTGCCGACAAAAGATTTTGTGAAGACTATTAGAACATTGGAATGTTGGGAGCTCCATTGAAAACAATGGAGTGCTCTGGGCTTATAATGGCTGGTATAAGCCTGGAGCTCCAACATTCCAATGTTTCTTTGTTCACAGCTCTGGCTGTGAACAAAGGCTTCAGGGAACCTGAGGGGATTCCATTCCCCTCACGCTCCCAAAAGGCTTTGTTTTTTGTTAGAACATTCCGTTCTCTAGTGACAGAATGTTCTAATAGCCTTATAGCCCTTCGTAGATGGGCTATACCGCTATTAAAGTCCCTCTCCCTTGTTAAAGGCCCTCGCCTTCGGCTCGGGGCCTTTAACGCTGGAGAGGGCCTTTAATAGCTGGTATAGCCCTCTACGGCGGGCTATAAGGCTATAATAATTAAGCTGATAGGACGGTAATTACTGGGATCTATTTGAGATTCCTTGTGGTGAATTGGAGAAATTACTGCTCCCTTCCAAGTTTCTGAGATTGGAGCACCTGCAGCTAAAACGTTAATATATGGCATTCCGGCTCTGACTTAAAAAGGCCTACCAGTATTTTATCTAGGCCAGGCGCTTTCCTAGCTTTCTGGGCTGCAAAAGCTTTCATTGTATCCTTTAAGGGAAAAGTAATTCTTGACACACATAGGGCAGCTACCTCAGACTGAGCACTGTCTAAGCAACAATTTAATTCAGTAGAGCACGTAGGGTCGTCATAGAGGCCTCCAAAATACTTAATCCATTCATCAGCCTGAACGTGAATTTCTGGTTTCATTGGTCTATTACAATGTGCCAGAAACGTTTTGAGTTTTTAGAAGATGCAGCTTCTAGAAGATCGTCCGAAATGCCTGCTTCCCAATTTTATCTAGCCACTCTGATTGCAGTTGTGAATGCGGATCTGGATACCTTTACTGCACCTTTATTGCTCAATCTAATAGCTGCCATAAGATTGAGCTTCACATGGCAGCATTCCCTATTAAGCCATTCTTTGACAGACCTTAGAGTGTTGTCAGTCCTAACATTCTGTTAAAAAAACACTTTTAAATCCTGAAACAATAATACATGCATATGCATTAAACACAAAGGATTATCCAAGTATGTTTATCCAAATTCGTATTGGTGATTAAATATTTCTTGCTTACTACTTCATACATGGAGCTCATAAATGCTGTGTTTCCGCAGATGCTAACTCATTTAACACTTTCACAATTATTACAAACATCAAGAGGATCAGCTTGCGAACTAAAAGCCTCAAGCAAATAAATCACTAAAGATCCATTTAAATATTAAACTAAAGGATTGTGGACACTCTCTTGTCTATCTAGTACCTTCGTATCCTTCCGTGCATGCCACAAAGAAACATCAATAAATATGTAACCAAGGATGCTTTGGTAGGAACCTCTCTTAAACGTAGGAGCCACCAGGCGATCTGAAAGTACAATCATTACAAGCACAAACTCAAAACAATAAACAAACATCAGCTAGCGGAAAGTCCAATTAGAGGACGAATGGGAGGACGCTCCTTTCGTGTGCTGGCTGCCAATGAATGGAACTCTCTCCCTATGAGCATCAGACTAGCAGACACGGAGACTAATTTTAGAAAACGTCTGAAAACTCACCTGTTTTCTTTATAATCTCTTTCACCTGGCTCTGACTTCTCTCCACAGCTTCGGGGACACGCCGGGATGGCGTCACCATGCGCTTTATAAACCCCATTATTATTATATTATTATTATTAGAGGGATTTTTATCACGGAGAAGGTGTCACGTCCATTTTCTTCCATGGCCACTTCCATAAATTACCCTGAAGGTTCAAAAACGGTATTAAAATCACCCCCAATTACAAAGGCAGAATCCCCTCTATGCGCACTAATACCATTCCTCATACAATTTCAAGTGATAGACTCAGTAGAGTGTGGAGAACTAGTACAAACATTAAGTAGAAAATGGTTTGTTTGCTCTTACTGTAAACTTTTAGGGCAAGGATAACAAGAGACCCAGTGGCAAGTGATTTTACATTACAAGCCAGGAACTTCTTAACCCGTATTATTAGGCCACCTGATGACTGGCGAGCAGTGGACTTTTTAACCTAATACTTTGCAATTTCTCTAACTTTGTCGATATGTCTCACCCGTAGCCCATGTTTCTTGAAACATACACACTTAGAATCTCTATTTAATTAGGAGTTAACCATGTTTTCCTGTCAGGATTACTTCTCATGTTCATCAAAACCAGAGGAACCTTTGGGCCACTTCAGACCAGCTGAAGCACAGACTTTGCCAATTTATTCTTGAAAATGCCTTTTGTACGCTCCACTAAACCTGAAGATTGTGGTAATAATAACTTATTAAAAACTCTGATTGATCTCAAAAACTGTGCAGACTTCATTCTTCATTCGTGAAGGGTGCGCAGCAATCAGTGCCAATAGAAGTTGGGAGGCCAAATCTTGAAACCAACTACCTTAACAAAAATTTGGCACTTGTAAGGCAATCTGCTCTTCTTGTGGGAAATGCTTCCAGGGAGACAATTACTAAAATGTATTTCAAGCCATTAAAATGTAATATCTCAAAAATGTCTGCCTGCAATCTTGTAAATGGCCCTTGTAAATCTTGTAAATGCCATTGTGTTTCATCACTGTAACAGTTTCCTTACCCTGATTATTTTAATGGGATATCAAACAACGACTGCACATGTCTTCAGCAACATGTTGAAATCTGTGTTTCCCAATATTTTTTTAATATCCTAACCAAACTGTCTTTCCTTGAATGAGTTTAAGAATAGAACTATTTACACATGTAACAAATCTACACAAAAGGGGCTGAGACAATACTCTATCACACCTAACACCTCAGTGGGAAACATTGATAATTTAAGTGTAGCACAGAACTGGAAGATCAGCCTCATTCATCTTCCAATAATGAAAAACATCCTTAACATTAACAAATGTAAATGACTCAGCACCACAATTCAAATAAAATGTATCAGACTTTGTTTATGGTAAATCTGCACAGATGTTATGTTTTTCAGCACACACGTTATATATAATTCACAAACTTCATTGAATTTGTTTTGAAGATACTTCTATATTCATATTTTTTATTGTTCTCTTTAAAAAAAATCTATTTTCTTTACTTCGAATGCAGCTAATGCGTTTCGTCACTATGGACATTCTTCAGGGTTTTATGTATGGATCCTTCTTGATGCAATAATGTGATGATGTCCCTAAATTAATGGTGTATCCATTTTCTTAGGAATCACTATTTCATGGAATCCTCTGAAGCTCAATTTGAGCATTCCAATCTATGCAACAATGGATGTCCGAAGTAGAAGAGAAAACATGGTTAACCTGGTCCCTGAAACTCAATTTATCGTCAATCAAGACTCCTAGATTCTTGACCTTCTTGATTGGAACGGGTAGAGATCCCATCTCCTCAGGCCAGCAACAAGGAGACCAGAATGTAGGGTTGTTACCAAAAAGCACTACCTCCATTTTACCGAAGTTAAGCTTCAAACAATTCTGGGCCATCCAAACACCCACAGCTTTCATGCATTCCTGCAACCTTGAAGCAATTTCATGTATGTCTCCTGGTAATAATGTCACCACAATTTGGGTGTCATCAGCGTAAGATGTTAGGGTGAACCCAAAGGTCTGAATATGGGGAGCTAGTGATGACACGTAAACACTGAACAATGTTGGGCGCAGCTATGAGCCCTGCGGCATCCCCCGGGGTGGGATAAAGATTTGGCTTTGAATTCATCCAAGGTCACTGTTTGAATTCTGTCAGCGAGAAACGACTTAAGAAGATTCCACGCAGTGTCTTTGATCCCTAACTCGTCCAATCGGTCCATCAACAGAACGTGATGGACCGTGTTGAAAGCCGCAGGCAGGTCCAACATGATCAGTACGGCCTTTCCCCCTTGATCCAGAATGATCCTGATTTCTTCTGTGGACTTTAAGAGCGCCATTTCTGTACTGTGGCCCTTTCTAAACCCATACTGTGTTGGAACAAGGGCTTGTGAGTCCTGCAGAAATTTGTTGAGTTGGGTATTCAAATTATTTTCTATAAGTTTAGCAGGAAGGGGTAACCTGGAAATTGGTCTAAAGTTATTGGGATCACTAGCATCTAGGTTGGGTTTTTTAAGAAGAGGCAGAATGGAGGCATGTTTCCATTCTTTGGGAAAGTAACCTTCTAGGTACATGTTGTTAATGAAATAGGTCAGTTGTTTTGCGATAGGCTCGGC
Source organism: Lissotriton vulgaris (assembly GCF_964263255.1). NCBI lineage: Eukaryota > Metazoa > Chordata > Amphibia > Caudata > Salamandridae > Lissotriton > Lissotriton vulgaris. The sequence goes on along the minus strand of NW_028255503.1, from coordinate 65,757 downwards.
TGCCAGTTTTAAAATTGAGCTTGGACAGGGGTCGGTAGAGGAGCCTGATTTAACTTTCTCCAATACTTTGTGGATGTCAGACACGTTTAGGCAGGCAAAGGTAGTACCAGGGTCGGAGTACCAGGGTTAGTTATCTGCTGATAATCTATCGAACCGTTATTGGTCTAGTAAGCAGAGTCTGAAAAAGTTAAGAAAATGCTATTGACTTAGTCAAAGAAAAATTTTGCGATTTTGTTGCAAAGCTCTTGACTGGCTACAATGGGTGGAGTACGGGAATGAGCTAAAGAGTTCACTATTTTGAAGAGCTCTTTAGGAGAATTTTTGGCTGATTTGATTTTGTTGCTAAAAAAAACTTGTCTTGTGTTTTTAAGTAATTGTTTATAAGGTGCCAGACCTGCTTTATATTCCTTTTAATCATTTTCCTTATATCCCTTCCTCCAAATTTTTTCCAGGTATTTGCAGGCCAACTTTTGGTCCCTCAGCTCCTTCGAATACCATGGTGAGGAGGGAAGCTGTCTAGTGTGGCTAAGGCGTTTTGAGGGTGCTAGCTTGTCCTCTGCAGCTTCTAGCCATTTGGTGTATGATCTGGTTGCCTCGTCCAGATTGCTGGGAGTAGGGGTGATAGTATTGGTTAGTGTTTGATGTAGATCCTCTGCTTTTATCTTGTTCCAGGCTCTATTCTCAGAGTGACCTATGGATAAATTTAGTACTGTGCGATCCGGCACTGAAAGCTCAAAAAAGATTGCTGAGTGATCTGACCAAACTAACGGCACAATGCTGGTAAAGGAGAGCTGCAAATTATTTGAGAAGATGCTGTCTAAAGTGTGGCCAGCTTGATGAGTAGCACTCCCGACCATTGGTCAAAATTTCCACCTTTCATCAAGTCAAGCAGTTTGAGGGTGTCAGGGTCAAGGGGCATTTGAAGATGATAATTAAAATCTCCTAGAATGGTATAGGAGTTAGTACAAATCCCCCTTTCAAGTATACTACTTAGTTGTGATGGAAAGCGGCCTCTAGGGCCTGGTGCTCTATATAGGAGGGTGCCTCTAAATGTATAGTGATGTGAGAGGTTAAGACTAAACTCAAGTGCTTCACAATCCTCGATGACTAGAGGATTAAAAGATGCAGTGATGGAATTATGGTAGATGACCGCTAGACCCCCCGGGTCTCTGTTGTCTATTGAGTGTATGACAGGAATAGTCCGGGGGTGTGACCTTTACAAGATCAACCCTCTTCTGAAAAAACCCTCAGCAGACCACACTGACTCCAAAATCTTCAGACTTATCTGCTTGCTCCTGTATCCGGCGAAAGCCGCCAACAGTCAACTCACAGCCTTCATAGAAGAAAACAACATCCTCTACTCCTCCCAATCAGGCTTCAGGAAGAACCACAGCACTGAAACTGCCCTTCTTGCCACGAAAACGACATCCGCTCTCTCCTTCACAGAGGAGAGACTGCGGCCATCATCCTCCTGGATCTCTCTGCGGCCTTCAATACAATCTCTCATCGCACCCTAGCCTGCAGACTCCACAACGCGGGAATCTGGAACAAGGCCCTTGGCTGGATTAGCTCTTTCCTCTCCAGCAGAACACAAAGGGTCAGACTCCCTCATTTTCTCTCCGAACCCACACCAACCACCTAAGGAGTCTCCCAGGTTCCTCCATCAGCCCAACTCTGTTCAACGTCTGCATGGCCTGCTTGCATCCATTGTCAGATCACTCTGACTCAACATTGTATCGTACGCAGACGACACCCAACTCATCCTCTTCCTGTCCAACGAAACCAACCTCTCCAAACATACCTTTCAAGACGGAATGGATGCAGTCGCCAGATGGATGAAGAACAGCTGCCTACAACTCAACACGGACAAAACCGAGGTTCTCATCATGGGCCCACACCCCGACGATGCCTGGAACGACACCTTGTGGCCCCCAGCCCTCGGCCACCTTTTCTCCCCCATGGACCACGCACACAACTTCGGAATTATCCTGGACTCAAAATAGACCAGCAGATCAATGCCATCACCTTTTCCTGCTACCATACCCTTCGCCTACTCTGAAAGATCTTCAACTGGATTCCCCTAGAACACTGGAAAACTGTCACCCATGCCCTCGTCATCAGCAGACTGGACTACTGAAATGCACTCTATGCCGGAATCAACAAGAACCTCACCCTCAAACTCCAGAACATCCAGAACGCCACCGCCAGAGGAGTCCTCAGCATACTGCACCACTGTAACATCAGCCAACACCTTCTGACACTACACTGGCTCCCCACCTAGAAGAGAATCTCCTTCAAACTACTCACCCACACCCATAAAGTCCTCAACAACACCGGACCCGCCTACATGAACCACCGCCTCACTTTCCACGCACCCCAAAGGTCCCTCCGGCTCGACCCAGCTCTCCCTTGCGACAGTACCACGCATCAAGAAGACCAGATCAGAAGGACACTCCTTCTCCCTCCTCGCAGCCAAGGAATGGAACTCCCTCCCCCATCACCTCCGACAGACACCCACGCTCCCCAAATACCTGAAGGACCTCAAGGCCTGGCGCTTCGACTGAGCTCTGTGATCTTCCCAGAGCAGCGCAACCATCCTTACACCCCCTCTGCACCTTGAGACCCTCTGTGAGTAGCTGCGCTTTATAAACCTGATTGATTGATTGGAGACAGCACTCAGCGGTGACGAGCAACGGAACTCGGCGGGACAGGATCGAGTCTAGCACTGGGAAGGGGTATTCAGGGAGGTGAAGATGTTGAGGTTATGATGAAGGTACAACTCGGGTGACTCTCGACGGGAGGATACCAGCAGGCTGCTGCGTGAGCCAGAATCCAGTCATCCAAAAGCCTGCTCACTTACCACCAATGATCCGGTTCTCGCGGCTCACTGGGTCTTGAGGCTGGCTTCGGGCAGGTCTTACTGAGATGGACAAGCAGGTGAAGACATTTATAGTCCCAGCCTGTGAAATAAGCGCTAGTGCTGAGCACCAGAAACCACCAGCACAAATTAAGCTCTGGATTCTGGTGATGAGGGTACCATGGGAGATGGTGTTGAACGCCGCCGCCAAGAGGTCCAGTAAGATGAGAGCAGCTGTTTGTCCTTTGTCCATGATTTAAAAAAAAAATACTTTTATTGACATTTCTTTTTTTTAAACGTAACATCAGCCAGTGCTACTGCCCAGTGGTGACAAGTACAAGTGACCAGTCTTTAAAATATTCATGAGCTCTGTCTGAGAGATTTCAAGTACATATGACAAACCGCCATATACAGCACATATCAACATTTAGGTGTCTTTTCCAGTTTGTTATTACGTTTTAGGTTTTGAGAGTAAAAAACCAGAAGCAACCTCCCTTTAGCCTCGCCTCTTTCCTAAAATGAATTATGAGTTAAGGGATCGTTGGCATCCTCCCCTGTCTCAAGTCTGTGGTATATCAACCATGCGGACCAGATTTTCTTGAACCTATTTGGGCATCCCCATGCCTTATAGATTACCCTTTCTGACACCATGTATGGATCCATGCATGCTCACCTTTCCATGAGTGTGAGAAGGTCAGGGGCCCCCCAACCCCAGGCAATATCACTCTTTGCAAACACCAATCCTAGATTGCACAATAGGAGTAAACTTCGAGGGAGATCTATTTCCAAGTTGATTTGGATACCTAGTAGAATGCATTTAACATCCCTAGTGAGTTGCGCCTCCAATATTTCATTTAATTCCTGTATTATTTGGGTCCTATAATTTATTATGTGTCGGCATTCCTAGAGCATATGCATGTATGTACCACATTCTGTCTGACAACAACGCAGGCAAGTAGGTGTCCCAGCCCTCCCCATGGCGTGCAGGCACGCCCTATCAAAATATGTCCTATGTAGGATCTTGTATTGATTGTGGTTGCTTCCCATTTAGATCTGAGGAGTCTCAAGTTGTCAGGCATATTGTTAATTAAAGTTTTATATGTATGATTTCATTGTTAGTTCTTCCTGTTGCAGTCTACCCTCCAGGGGGGAATATTTGGGTATGTAAGTGAGATCAAGCCCGTCCGCCCTCCATGCATGTTACAGTTGCATGTATTTGTATCACTGGGAGCTGCTTTCTTGTTATTCTGTAATGAGGGTACCGTCCCGTATAACATCTCCGAGTTTGAAGATTCCTATCATGTCCCATTGCTGAAACCCTTGGAGTTTGTTTAGTTGCGGTAACCGGGTACCCTTCCAGAGTGGGGTCTCCCTTGTGTGCATTTTAGACCATTGCATTTGCCTCTGAACCCCTTTCCAGGCCTCTATTGATCTCTGGGTGGCGGGGAGCAGCTTATGGTTCCCTCACCTCCATATAGATAGTGGTGATATGTGTGTTCTGAAATTTCAGCCTTTCCAGGGCATAAGCGGAATGGTCTCCCACCGTATGTCCCCATTCATTGACCGCGATCAGGTGTGGTGCCCTGTAATACACCTGTATATCCGGCAGGGCGATACCCCCATTATACTGATTGCGTTGCTGTGTCTGCAGTGCAACTCTAGGATGGCCCCTGTCCCACAGCAATGTTCGAAGTTCCTGATCTACTGTGACAAAGACCGTCTCTGGCAACTTGCAGTACATATTCTGCAGAATGTAGAGCAATTTGGGTAGCGTGATCATTTTATACATTGCAGCTCTACCCATTCGAGTCAGGGGCAATCGCCCCCATCTCCCTTGTGGAATTCCGTGAGGACCTTCTTGATTTTATGATTAAGGTTCGCTGTGTCATCTATGGTGATGTATAGGCCTAAGTAGCAAAATCCATCCCGAGCCACCCTAAGGTAACCCGAAGGGTCTAGGAAATCTAGGGTGCCCCCTGTCGAGTAAAGGCTGCATTTGCCCCAATCTATATTGTACCCCGCATATGTACCATATTCTCGGAATATCTGCAAGATCCGTGGAAGTGTCTGGGCTGGATTAGTGACATAGATGAGTGTTTCGTCTGCGTATAATGATATCCTTTTGTCACTTAGCTGCCCCAAATTATCTCTGAACCCACTCAGCCCGGGGTGCATCCGTACTAAGCATGCCATTGATTCCAGCACCATCGCAAACAATAAGGGGGAAGGCCCTGTCTGCTGCCTCTTCTGATTGGAACGTCTCTCAACAGCACCTGGTTAACGGTGAATTAGTATATTACTACTCTACCCACTCCCTGAATACTGGGCCAAACCCAAATCTTTTCAGGACTTGTCTCATATAGGGCCAGTGGTCAGCATCAAATGCCTTTTCAGCATCTAGTGAGAGGAACACATGCGGGCTAGATCTGCCTTTCACTGTGGAGAGCCAGTTCGCTAGCCGCCAAGGGTTGTATCGCGTGAAACGCTTGGGCATAAAGCCGGATTGGTTGCTGTGGACCAAGGTAGGAATCACCAACAATAGTCGTGTGGCGGGCATGGAGGCCAGAATTTTGGTCTCTATGTTGAGCAGTGATATGGGCTGCAGTCCGCTGCAGGTTTCCCAGGCTTATGGACTACTACCACTGTGGTGCTACAAAGATCAGGTAGGAGTGTCCGGCTTTCCTTCATTGCTTGGTACATGTTTAGTAGATGAGGGCCAAGCAGACTGGCACTGCTCTTGTACAGTTCAGCTGGGAGACCATTAGGCCGCAGCACTCTCCCTGTCTTTCAGTTTGCTGATGGCATTCATGATTCTTGGAGGGTTAGGTCCCCTTCGAGGGAGTTGCATTGATCTTGGGTAAGGGTCAGCTTGTCAATGCCATTGAGGTAATTGCTGATTTGGAGATTTTTTGCTAGGGGTCTTTCGTCATACAGCTCTGCATAGTATCGGGCAAAAGCGCCCGCGATCGCAGATGCTGTTGTGTGTGTGTCTTCTTTTAACCAGATCATGGCTAGCCAGCATGCTCCCCTCTCTTTCTTCCCCAGCAAGACCAGTAACTTCCCCGCCTTATTGCCAATCTCAGATAGTCTGTGCTGCGTGGCTGTGTTTGAGTTGTCACTTCTTTTTCAGCTAGTGCCGATAGTCCCTGCGTGTTATCTCAATTTGGTGCTGAATACCTTCTTCGTCTCTAGTTTGCACCTGTCTTTCTAGCTGCAGGAGTTTGTTTTACAGGGCCTCTGTGTCTCGTGTTTCCCCTCTCTTCTTGCATGCTAATATGTTCTGTGCTGCCTATGAATACTGCTTTGTAGACCTCCCATAGGGTGACTGCTGAGGACTCAGATCCCTCATTTTCACTAAAGTACCTCTCCGATTCTACATGGATCTTCTCTGCTCCTGCCCCATCTTGCAGTTCCCAGGCTGCCAGCCTCCATTCCTGTCTGCATCAGTGTATTCTCCCACCCACTGTCAGTCAAAAGGGCGAGTGATTAGATATGCCTCTCACCTGGTATTCTACTTGTTTCATTTCCGTTACCTCTCCTGCTGGCGCAAGGAGGTAATCCAACCAGAAAAGGATTCTATGGATCCCTGACAAAAAAGAATAGGCCCTCTCAAGCGGGTGTTGCCGGCGCCAGAGATCAGTTAGACCCAGGGTGTCCAGAAATTCAGCTAGGGGGCTGGGTGCGCGCATGCCCCTGCCAACTTGTGAGTGGTATGCTTGGAGATCTACCACATTGTTAAAATAACCCTGATAATGTGTGTGGAGGGGCCTGCTTCCAGTAGTATCACAGCTATCTTGTCTTGTGTCTTGGTTTGTAATCGTGGGGGGGGGGGGATGTACACTGATCAGGGTTAGTTCTCACCCGTCCCAGGTCCCCTGCACTGCTAGAAAGGTATCATTTGGGTCTGCCCAAGTTTTAATGGTGTGGAAAGGGGGAGTCTTCTTTATTAAAATAGCTACTCCCCGTGATCCCGATGTGAACTCGGCATGCGCTAATGTGACGTAGACCCACCTTCCCAAAAAAGCACAATACATGCCTATCAGGTGTATCTCCAGGAGGAGGGCAATCTCAGGCTTAAGCCTCTTGAGGTACCAGATTACCAACTCTCTCTTAACCTTGCTCCCTAGCATATTGACATTCCATGTCACGACAGAGTAGTTTCCCTCACCCATTTTTTTATTGAGACTTCTCCCTTCCCTGCGCTGTCAGTGGCAAATCTCGCGTCCGGATTAGTCGCTCCTGTCCCCTTCTACAACCTAGTTTCCCCTTCGGTTGGCTACTCTGTCCATGACTGACTGGATGTCATCTGTTGCAGCCAGAAGGGCGGTTTCCGTACTGTGGTTGCTGTGAAACCCTAACTGGGTGGAGTCCGGGAGGGGGGGGGGGGTGCAGGTCAAGATTGGCACAGACCTGCTTGTTGGTCTCTTTCTCCAGGACTTTGGCTGGGAAAGGTCTCTAGTTGCTGAGGTCTTTCGGGTTGGTTAAGGTTTTCTTCATCAAGGCTGTGACCTCTGTGTATTTCCAGCTGTCCAGGATGTTTCACTGAGGATGTGGGAGTTGAAGATGCTGGTGACTTTTGTGCTGATCAGTAAGCTTTCAAGGTTGTACATATGGTGAAGGTAGAGGTCTGTGGAAGGCCCTGGGTCTACATTAATTGGGTGCTCCTGGTAGTGGTGGGGCATTGCATGATGAGGTGGTTTGGGGTGCAAAGTTGATGTAGATCTTGAGTATTTTGTGGTGGAAAAAGTCAGAAAGATCGTTACAGGGGATCTGTGAGAGGATGATTGTGTTGGGGCTGCTGTTGGGTTGGTGAATTCTTTGACGCTGTTGAAGAGTCCTTTGCCGTGGTTCGACTCTGAGCACGAAAGCCACTTTGTGGCTTCTTTGAGCTATATGTGGTACCTTCTGAGTGCAGATTTGTAGGTGTCTCTGGAGGTGTTATCTTGGGGGTTCTTGGAGAAGTGTGGCTCACTGGTTAGAGCAGGCAGACCCTGAAGCAGAGGTCAGACCCGGGACCAGGGTTCAATTCCCGACGCGGCAGGGTCTTGAGCTCAAATGTCCACGGACTCGATAATTCTCGCTTCGGTGCCTGACCTGATCATGGGTTCACACTCTGCAACTCTGGGCATTAAGCTTGCTTAATCTCCACAACGGCCCCCCGCGGCGGGATGCCTGGCTTTCACCTTGGGGATGCCCTGTAGGGGCTATCTCACAGGGAAAAGCCAGGACGGGTTCCCAAGGCAAGCGCTTAGAGACCCCTGGGTGATAAGCGCTATATAAATCCAACATACAATACAATACAATACAATCTTCTTTGTAGTTGTTTGAGTCTCTTAGGTATTCTATGTATCAGCATGCTTGGGCACAAGTTCTTGTATTTCTGAACTTCTTTGTGGGGGCCAGGGTGTTGGGGCAGCTCAGATTCAGTTGCTGAAGGTGGATAGGTTGTTCTGTAGGTCACCTGTGTGGATAGGTTGGTTGAATCTGAGGGTGTGGGTCCAGTCTGTACCTGTTATGTTGTTCCCATTTTTAGGTCTCGTAGCGAAAACACAGCGCATCAGCGCTGTGTCTTGCTAGAGATCTATTGTTAGCGACTGTGCTTCCCAGGAGACAGTCCCGGCCGCGCGCATCCTTGGAGCCGATTTGAAACTGGAACACGCGCTGTGGCCAGGCGCTGTCTCCTGGGAAGCGAAAGCACCACACACGCATGCGCATACACACACACAAGCGCCCATGCACGCACGCACATACATACATACAGAGACACCCCCCCTGACACATACACACACACGCGCGCGCACACACACACAAGTGCACCGAGGCCCCCCCTCCCTCCCCCGCCGTCACCGTCGCACACATAAATACACACACGAGCATACACGCACACACACACACACAAGTGCACCAAGCCCCCCCCCCCAGCCTTTTGGAACTTACCTGGCCAATGTCAGGGACTCTTCTCTCAACACGCGGCGCCCAACCTCCTTCTAGCGCGGCCCCGGGGCTCCACACCGCTCACAGGAGCCCCGGGCTGCGAAACGCATTGACTCCGCCTGCCTCCTCTTCCGGTCTGGACGTGGCCCCGCCCCCGTCACAGGCGACCGTGCCTGACTTCCGGGGCGGCCGCGGCGGGATTCCGGGGGCACTTCCATCTTCATTTACTGTCAAGTCGGAGAACGAGCTTAGTAAGTGTCCTCGATTATTGATTGTGGCATCTGCTTCAGCCTTGCTTCATCCAGAACATAGCTTGGAATTTTGCTGTCATGAGTTTCTCGAGTATATCGCAACTATTTTGAAGTATAATAACTTCACATACAGTAACAGGATTCATGGCAAAGCGTGCGCATTAGACATTGTCAGCGACATTAGTAATGGCAGGTGTTCAAAGGATGGTGTTTTCAGCACAATGAATGTACAATATTCAGCACGCACATCGCGTGTACGTGTATCTTTCGATGTTATTATATTTACAGGGCGAGGATTTCGCCAAGTAGGCACTGGGCGTTTACACCGATTATGGAAACAGGTTTGAGAAAAAAGTAGTCAAACTTCACTCCTTAAGGCAACTTCTATCAGACTGACTTGTACTTTAAAAATAGCGATTTCATGAGCGCGATATTAAAAACAATGGAACTACTTAGACAAGCAAATACTACAACGTCCAGTTTCTAAGTACTGCCGTAGCATTTCATGCAGTGGGACAACTCATCAGAGCGAGAAAATTCAGCAAAGTTAATCTGAATGAGTGTTCAGGACCCACAGGCCTACGGATACAATGTCAACTAGTGTAGGTTCCGTACAGTAGGCGCACTGCTGGGCAGAATATACAAGTGGTTTGATCGTGCACAGTGCAGTCGGTAGTGTCGCACAGAGAGTGCCCTGTGCTTCAACGTAGATATCAGTAGATTATGCAGCGTCTTTAGTTCGTGCTTGTAGCAGACCTGGAAGTAGCGACCGCAGGCGCCTTGGGGGGGGGGGCTAAAAGTCCAGGGTCTCTGGGACGCCGTCCGGCCGGAAGCCGTAGAGAGTTACAGTAGCGCACTGCAGGCAGTGAGAAGAGGTCTCAGTCAGAGCAGCATCCTGGGGGTTGAATAACAGATGTTTATTGATACCCAACTCAATGGTGCTCAGTTTATCGACTCAGAAGGATGAGTGGACCCGCCGGGATTTGAACCTGCAACCACAAGGTCAGACACAGAGCCCTAAGCAACCAGACCTGTCATAGAAGCCACAGTGCAAGAGTGGAAGTTGTTTTGCTGTCGCTCGTGACGACCAGAACGAGGCTTATCTTGACATTGGTTGCTGTGTTAGGAGGGGAGTGAAGAGTGGCGAATGATAGAGCACTTGATTTACTGGGACTGGTTTGTGTTTTTCTCTGCCACCCCCAGGCAGTGGACGGGTAATGAGACTGTGATAGCCCTCGCTGCCACTGATGTGCGCCCTCATACGGTGACAACCGGCGCGCGTGCCCCCTCACGCTGGACATTTTATGGTGTGATGGATGTCAGTCTGCCCGGTGGTGGATGTAACGGATGCTGGGTCTGTCCTGCCCCCTGGAGGTGCTCAGATAGCAGCCATTGTACAGCAAGCAATATGAGGATGTTGGAGGAGACCCGACCATACATCATGCACGTCAAAGAGGGTATAAATAGCAACCAAAAAGGAGATTTCGCTGGGTAAAAGCATGATGTACGGGTCCATGCATAATTTACGCCAAATTAGGCTCTCTGTGAACTTGAGGAGCTGAAACAAAAGGGGTTGGTTAGAACCTATACCAGTATCATGTGTCCCTGCACAGGCAGTAGAGGTGAGGGTGGCATGTGTCTGTTATTTTTATCTTCACTTGATTCGTTTCATCAGAGGGTGGTACATGGGCGGAGCCTGTTCAGTCATCCTGGTACTAGAACTGGTAATGTGGCCAAAAGAAAGGAAGTCATGTGCACTGGAGCAGCTGTACCTTGGTTAACTTGCGTTGTTGCTTCCACGTCTCAATTTAAAGTTTTTGTCTGCCCTTCCTTTGGAGAAGATTACATTCAAATGTTAGTCCTCATCCCCCACAGACTCGTACTGTGTCACCCAACTCTAGGAGTTAGGCGTCATCTGGTGTGGTTGCACACCCATCCTATCTTTTCTTTCAGTGTGTATGTTTTGAATGGCCTCCTGGCGCTTGGCAGGTTTAATTTCACATGTGGGGGGCTATTTGAAGTGCTGAAACAGTTCGCCAAGTGGCTTCCTCTGAGAGCTTGTCTCCAGCTCAAATTATAGAAGATGCAAACGTGTAAACACATCCCTAAGGATGGTATACTCCTTCAGAAGTAAACGGATGTTGGACTTGCTTCGACGTGCTGTATGTGTACTGTCTCCACAATGTATCTGTTTTCTGTAGGATCCATAATGCAAACCTTATCAGATGTGGTCACTGTGCTGAAGTCAGTGCTGCAGTCCAAATATACAGAACTGACACGGACACCACCACTGCCATGCACACACGGACACCACCACTGCCATGCACCACATCACTCAGGGGCACCGCCACATCACTCAAGGGCACCGCCACATCACTCAAGGGCACCGCCACATCACTCAGGGGCACCGCCACATCACTCTGGGGGCACCACCACATCACTCTGGGGGCACCACCACATCACTCAGGGACACCACCACATCACTCTGGAGACACGACCACATCACTCGGGGACACCACCACATCACTCAGGGACACCACCACATCACTCTGGGGACACCACCACATCACTCGGGAACACCGCCACATCACTCGGGGACACCACCACATCACTTGGGGACACCACAACTTCACTCGTGGACACCACCACATCACTCGGGGACACCACCACATCACTCGGGGACACCACCACATCACTCGGGGACACCACCACATCACTCGGGGACACCACCACATCACTCGGGGGCATCACTCGGGGACACCACCACATCACTCGGGACACCACCACATCACTCGGGGACACGACCCACTTCACCCTTCCACCAACTCAATTACAATAACTTTTATTTAAGTATTAAAAAAATGAAAAGCCATTGTTATTTCTAATATCAATACATATAAGTCATGTAAATACAACTCATATTGCATTACAAATGCTATAGGTGTCACATTTGCAAATGTTATAGCTATTGGCATTGTCATACACAATGCCAATAACTCAAACTGTAATGCTGCGAGACCTATTGCATTGTAAATGCTTGTTTTTAATGTTTTATACATTTTTCATTGCAGAAAAAATATACAGAATAAAAAGAAAACAATGCGACAACAAAATCAGCAGGCAATGCACGTGGAGGCAATATCATTAATAAGTGGAAAGGCCAGCAGCACTGGAGCCATAACCACCAAGGAAGAAGAACATATGCCCATTGTAGGATCCCCCCATTCCGCAAAACCAATACACCAACCTCCATCACAGTCACCCAGGTGCCCATTCACTCCCAGATGTACTGGATCGAGTGAAAGGCATGCGGGAGAGCAGGTAAGAAGAGGGGAGAAGGAGGTGGGAATAAGCCTGGGAGAGGGGGGCGGGGGGTCCCTGCAACAAAGGGAGATGTGGGAGAGACAAGAGACGCAAAAGCAGAAAGGCAACAGAAACAAGCACAAAAAAGAGCACAAAAGGCTGGAAAAAACACAAAATGTGCAAGAAGCCTAAGCATTGAAACAGCCACAAAAGACAATTGGGCACAAAAAAGTGGGCACAAAACACACGGGCAATAAAGCAAAGACGCACAAAAGAGCACAATAGCCAAATAGACAGAGAGACCAGAACAGAAGGAAAGCAAGCACAAAAGACAAACAGGGACTGAGCAGGAAGGCACAAAGAGCACAAGAACGAGAGAAGGCAAATTAGCACAAATGGCAATATTGCACAAGCACCAAGCACAAAACTCACAGAAGGCAGAGTGCAAAAACAAAAGTGTGGATGAATGAGTGAGAGCAGAGTGAAAGCAGAAGGAGAGGGAAAGAGGTGGAGGGCAGTGAGTCGGGGCCTCACGGCAGACTGTTGGTCCAAAGCGGCCTTAGATTTGTCGGAGACCAGTCCAAGGTAAGTGGGAGATGGGGCCTGGGAAACTGTTCAAGGGGGTCATGCAGCGCTGCCATTAAGTAGGCCCTAGGAGGGGGAGGAGCGCAGTGGGGCGGGGCTAGTACGGGGAGGGAAACCGCAGAAGGAAAAGGCACATTGACTAGCAGGTAAGGAGAGGGGTTAGGAGATGTGACAGTCAGCGCACTAGTGGTTATTGCCGGCGTGAGCCTGAAAACCACAGCCCCTGCGCTCACGCCGGCCGGTGTGAGCGCGAATATGAATAAAGATGGGTGGAGCTGCGCAAGCAGTCCGCGCCTAACTAATACACGGCATCCGAGTGTATTTATTGCTGTGCGCAGGAAAGCCCATAGCATGTACCAAGTGACGGGAGGGTGCCCCCCGATCATCACACTCGCGATGAGGAGCGAAGCAACACACGCGTGCTCCTGCCCCCGCTGGGCAGTACTTCAATAAATTCAAGACACTGGGATAACGCACACATACTGAGGCCCCTGCTGGGCAACACCTCATTGGAACCTGCCAGGCCCCATCTCCTGAATGCGCTGCGCCAGGGAGCAGCAGGACACGGCAGCTTTCCCCGCCACAGCATACACCAGCCATGGCGACCAGCACCACGCTGCCTGAGTGAGTCTCTCATGCCACAGAGGAAGCCCCTCGAACACATCCTAACCTAGGCCGGCCTGACCACGTACCACACGACCAGGCACCCGTGGGCACACGCAACACCCAGTGACCTCGCACCACCACCTGGCACACCCAGCAGTGCCCACTCCTGCCACCATGGGGGATCAAGACAACGCCGCACAGGCTCCGGTGCCAGCGACTACGCACCACCCTCCCTCCGGTGTCCTGCCTCCGTTCAGCGAGTCGGCTGACCCCGCCATGCCAGCACCAAATTGGCAGACCTGGCTAGGTCGCCTAGAGAATTACTTCATCGCCATCAGGGAGAAGGATGTGGCAGTGAAGCACTGCTCCATTATGCGGGTGAGGAGATTTACCTGATGTTAAAGCATCTCCCTAACACGTGACCCCCGAGGCCTACGCAGCAGCTGTCACCACCCTAAATGCGCACTTTGACCCCCAGCTAAACACAGACTTTGAGCATTTCAAGCTGAGGCAAGCCAAGCACAGGGAGGGTGAGTCAGTGGACGCATTTCATGCGCGGCTAAGAGAACTGGTCGGTACGCACCTCGCAGGAGACAGAGCCGTAGAAGAGATCAGAGCCCAACTGATCCTAGGAATTAGCAGCAAAGTCCTGCGAGTCCTCATACTCCGACAACCGAAAAAAAAACATGAATGACATCCTGGTGCTGGCACGCTCACACGACCTCTCGGCGGCGCGAGCGAGGAGATCGACCTAGCACTAGTGCGAGGAGCGGACAAGAGCGCCATCGTCAAGGCGGAACGGGCTGACGCAGTCAGAACGAAGGACAGGGCCCACAGACCATGGGATCGCCAGCAACAATCCCCAAAGAATCAGTGCGGATACTGCGGATACGAAGAACACCCCCCACAATCATGCCCAGTGCAAGGGAAAACATGCACCAACCACGGCATTGCCAACCATTTTGTATCAGTATGCAGAAAGAAAACGCAGCGGAAAGAAGGGAACTGACCCAGCCAAATGAGGAAGCTGGTCCGCCGACTGTCGTGTGTCACTGGCATCCCAGCCAGGAGGGAAGAGGAAGGAGCAAGCGGTCTACAAAAGATAAGACTCGATGTTAGAAGATGAAGGGGGACATACCTAATCTCTTTCACGCAAGCCCTGAAGATTCGACGACGGCCCCAGCCCCGGTGCACGATACATATTGCAGGGTCGGAGGTCAATGCAGTAATTGACACAGGAGCCTCAGGGACAGTCATGGGGATCCAGCAACACAACAAACTGAGGCCCGACCCGAATTCAGACCAACGAAGACAAAAAGCTTTGCGTACGGAAGCAGTTCACCGCTACCCCTCCGAGGCTAAATGACCGACCGTGCCAGTGCAAGCCGACAACACCGAGATCACCGTAGACATCCATGTCATCAATCAGGAGGCAGACACACTGCTGAGCAGTTCCGCAGCTGAAGTCGTGGGACTGGTGACATTCGCCAGGAGAGTACAAGCCGAACAGACGTAGGAGTTACTCAGCCAGTTTGGAGACCTATTCAAGGAACTAGGGTGCATGAAGAGAGCCCTAATCCGGCTACAAATAGACCCGACCGTCCAGCCAACAGAACTAAGACACATAAGATCCCACTCCACCTACGGCCACTAGTGGAAGAAGAGCTGCAAAAGCTCGAAGATCAAGGAGTCATAGAAAAGGTGTCCGGTCTCACACCATGGATGACACCATGGTTGTCACCCATGGTGATCGCTGAGAAGCCGCACCAACCAGGAAAAATTAGACTCTGTATTGATATGCGTCTCCCCAACAAGGCCATCCGACGTGAACGCCACATAACACCAACTATGGATGACATCGTGGCTGATTTGAATAGAACCAGGTGGTTTTCTAAGCTGGACCTGAATTCAGGGTATCATAAGCTAGCCCTTGCCAAGGACAGTTGCTACATTACCACCTTCAGCACGCACCTTGGACTCCGAAGATACAAGCGGCTGAACTTCAGCATATCATCAGTCGCGGAGATATTCCAAAATGCCGTCAAAGAGATCCTGGTTGGGTTACCTAAACATGAGTGATGATATCCTCATTCACTCACAAATAGCGGAAGAACACTACCAGCATGTGAGAACTACGCTGAAGAGACTCCTAGATCACAGAATCACCCTACACAGACAAAAAGTGCCTGCTATTTCAGCAGAAAATAGAATTCTTCGGCTATACGTTCACACAAAAAGGCATCCAGGTGGACCCTGGGAAGTCTATAGCCAGCAAAAACGCATCGGCTCCTCTCACCGTGGCCAAAGTCCGCAGCCTCCTGGGGATGGCCACGTAATGTGGACTTTTCATCCTGGATCTAGCCACCATCGCAGAGCCACTCTGAAACCTCACCTGAGCGGATGTGTTGTGGCAGTGGGCCCCGCTGAAGAAACAGCGTTCCAAGCCATCAAGGGCACTCTCCTTGACCACACCATGCTGGTGTACTTCAACCCTGCCAAAAGGACAGAAATACTTGTAGACGCCAGCCCCTTAGGCTTAGGAGCCATCCTCACTCAGTAACAGGAGCCCGGATGATGGGCTGCTCTAGCATATGCCAGCAAAGCCCTATCACCAACAGTGAAGCGGTATGCTCAGATTGAAAGAGATACCCTAGCAATCCGCTGGGCCTGTAGACACTTTCACGTGTATATATGCGGACACCCCTTCACCGTTGTTACGGATCATCAGCCCCTGGTGCCGCTGTTCAAGGGATCAGCCCCCCACCCACCGCCAAGCATCGAGCGTAGGGCTATCGAGCTCCAGCACTATGACCTGGAGGTAACCTACCGGCCCGGCACCAAGAACCCGGCCGACTTCCTGTCAAGGCACCCAGACCCGACAGGGGAAGAAAGTGGAGAACCAAACACCGACGCCACTGAAGCTCACCTGAACATGATCTCGGCACTCACATGCCCTAGAGCGTTAACCCTCAAAGAGGTAGCCACAGCAGCCGGAAATGACCCAGTAATAAAACAAGTCCGGGACACTGTCCAAGGAGGACAGTGGCGTCATTTTCTACAATCCGCTAACTCCTGGTCAAGCCCAGAAAAGGAAAGCCTGACTCACATGTGGAGGGACAGAAATGAACTAAGCCTCTCCCAGGAAGGCATCCTCCTCAGAGGACCACGCATTGTCATCCCGGCATCCCTTCAACTCCGGGCAACACAACGCGCCCATGGAGGACACCAAGGAGTAGAAAAAATGAAGGCCTGTATGAGGGAAAAGGTCTGCTTCCTAGGGGTGGATGCCTGCGTAGTGGAGACAGTCTTCAAAATGACGAGTGGGTCCGAAAGACCTGCACCTATTCACCTGGAGGAACATGGGCGGAACCCTTGGGAGAAGATGAGCGTGGACTTTGGAAACTTCCCTGATGGCCGGGTCACGCTGGCCCTCATCAACAGCTACTCAAAATACCCTGTGGTGGAAGTCTTAAATTCAACAGCTTTTCTACATGATGGCCCCGCTCTAGAAAAGATATTCGCCATGTTTGGATGTCCGAACGAGATCCGCAGCGACAACGGGCCCCGTTCCAGGGGCTTGAGTTCCATGAGTTCCTACATCACCATGGCATCCGGCACCAACAGATCACCCCGCAATGGCAGGAGGCCAATGGGGAGATTTAGCGCTTCATGGGGACAATCAACAAGACTAATCGTATTGCAGTGGCGGAGCAAAATGACCCCGAGAAACAACTGCAGATATTCCTACGGGAGTACAGAAGCACCCCTCACTGCTCAACGCGCCAAACACCCTAGGCGCTAATGTTTATCCGCACCCACCAGGATGGGCCCCCCACTGTTCCGGGTTGGTCCCCCCTCCATTTGACGAAGAGGGTGCCCTCAGGAGGAGAGGGAGATGCAACAACACAACTAGCCAGGGGTGCACAGTCAAAATATCGAGTCAATGATGTCAATATGCAGTTATATCGACACCTAAATATCGCAGGTAAGAAATTTCGATTATATTAATATCTATGTATTAAATATCGTTTTTTGATTAGTGCATGTAATATCGATGTAGGTAATGTCAATGTACAAAATATCAAAAAGTAAATATATCGTACTTTTAAGTATTGTACATTGTAATTGTTTATATTTTATGTATGTTTATTTTCTAAGAAATATTTATGAAATTTTTAATTTTAGAAATATTTTAGGAGCGGGATGTAGGGTTTATAAGGGATAAGGGTGGGGAGTGTTTTAAAAAGTATTTATATATTTATTAGATTTATTGAAATAGGAAATAAAAATGTATAATGTAGAAATACATTTTAAAACTTTAGGAGCGGGATGTTGGGTTTATAGGGGATAAGGGTGGGGAGTGTTTAAAAATATATAATTTTTTTTAAAAAAATGGAATTACAAAATTACATTTTCGAATGTAGAAATAAAATTTTACATTTTAGGAGCGGGATGTTGGGTTTACAGGGGATAAGGGTGGGGAGTGTTTTAAAAATATATAATAAAAAAAAATTGAATTACGAAATTACAATTTTGAATTTAGAAATAAATTAAAAAAATTTGACTGGGATGTTGGGTTTATAGGGGATAAAGGTGGGGATTGTTTTAAAAATATATAATTATAAAAAAAATTGAATTTCGAAATTAAATTTTTTAATTTAGAAATAAATTTAAAACAATTTTGACTGGGATGTTGGGTTTATAGGGGATAAGGGTGGGGAGTGTTTTAAAAATATATAATTTAATTTAAAAAAATTGAATTACGAAATTAAAATTTTGAATTTAGAAATAAATTAAAAGAAAATTGACTGGGATGTTGGGTTTATAGGGGATAAAGTAGGGGATTGTTTTAAAATGTAAAAATGTATTTTAAAACATTTTGGAAATAGGAAATAGAAATTTAAAATTTATTAATTATTTTCAAATTTTAGGATTGGGATTTTGGGTTTATAGGGGATAAGGGTGGTGAGTGTTTTAAATATATATATATTTTATAATTTAATTGAATTAGAAAGTAGAAAATATTAGTAATGTTTAGGAGTGGAATGTTAGTTTATAGGGGATGAAGGTGGGGATTTTTTAAAAAGTGGGAGTTGATAGATTTTAAAATTTATATTATAGTAAAAATTTTAGAATTATTTAAAAGTGGGGTATTTAGTTTATAGTGGGTGTTTGTATTTTTAGAAAAGAATAATGTAAATTAATTTTAATATTTGATTTTGAAAGAAAATATTAACATTTTAATAATTTATTATTATTTTTAATTTAATTGTGAATAGTATGTTAATGTTTATTGGATTTGGAATAGTAAATTAATTAGGTTCAGTGTCAACCACATACCTCAATTAAATGTAGACTGGAGTGGGAAAAGTAAATTAATTGGTTTTATTATCCAGCACCTACCCAAATTAAATATAGACTGGAGTGGGAATAGTACATTAATTAGGTTTATTATCCAGCACCTACCCCAATTAAATGTAGACTGGAGTGGGAATAGTAAATTAATTCGGTTCAGTGTCTAGCACCTACCCCAATTAAATGTAGATTGGAGTGGTAATAGTAAATTATTTAGGTTTACTGTCCAGCACCTACCCCAATTACATGTAGACTGGAGTGGGAATAGTAAATTAATTAGTTTTATTATACAGCACCTACCCCAATTAAATGTAGACTGGAGTGGGAATATTTAATTAAATAGGTTTATTATCCAGCACCTATCCCAATTAAATGTAGGCTGGAGTGGGAATAGTAAATTAATTAGGTTCAGTGTCCAGCACCTACCCCAATTAAATGTAGACTGGAGTGGGAATAGTAAATTAATTAGGTTTATTATCCATCACCTACTTCAATTAAATGTAGATTGGAGTGGGAATAGTAAATTCTTTTGGTTTATTATCCAGCACCTACCCCAATTACATGTAGACTGGAGCAGGAATAGTAAATTAATTAGTTTTATTATCCAGCACTTACCCCAATTAAATGTAGACTGGAATGGGAATAGTAAATTAATTAGGTTTATTATCCAGCACCCACCTCAATTAAATGTAGACTGGAGTGGGAATAGTAAATTAAATAGGTTTATTATCAAGCACCTACCCCGATTAAATTTAGACTGGAGTGGGAATAGTAAATTAATTAGGTTCAGTGTCCAGCATCTACCCCCAATTAAATGTAGACTGGAGTGGGAATAGTAAATTAATTTGGTTTATTATCCAGCACCTACCCCAATTAAATGTAGACTGGAGTGGGAATAGTAAATTAATTAGTTTTATTATCCAGCACCTACCCTAATTAAATGTAGACTGGAGTGGGAATAGTAAATTATTAGGTTCAGTGTCCAGCACCTACCCCAATTAAATGTAGACTGGAGTGGGAATAGTAAATTAATTAGATGTATTATCCAGCACCTACCTCAATTAAATGTAGACTGGAGTGGGAATAGTAAATTAAATAGGTTTATTATCCAGCACCTACCCCAATTAAATTTAGACTGGAGTGTGAAGAGTACAGTAATTGGTTTTATTATCCAGCACCTATCCCAATTAAATGTAGACTGGAGTGAGAATAGTAAATTAAATAGGTTTATTATCCAGCATCTACCCCAATTAAATTCAGACTGGAGTGGGAATAGTAAATTAATTAGGTTCAGTGTCCAGCATCTACCCCAATTAAATGTAGAGTGGAGTGGGAATAGTAAATTAATTTGATTCAGTGTCCAGCACCTACCCCAATTACATGTAGACTGGAGTGGGAATAGTAAATTAATTATGTTTATTATCCAGCACCTACCCCAATTAAATGTAGACTGGAGTGGGAATAGTAAATTAATTAGGTTTATTATCCAGCACCTACCTCAATTAAATGTAGACTGGAGTGGCAATAGTAAAATAAATAGGTTTATTATCCAGCACCTACTCCAATTAAATGTGGACTGGAGTGGGAATAGTAAATTAAATAGGTTTATTATCCAGCACCTACCCCAATTAAATGTAAACTGGGGTGGGAATAGTAAATTAATTAGGTTCAGTGTCCAGCACCTACCCCAATTAAATTTAGACTGGAGTGGGAATAGTAAATTAATTAGGTTTATTATCCAGCACCTACCTCAATTAAATGTAGACTGGAGTGGGAATAGTAAATTATATAGGTTTATTATCCAGCACCTACCCCAATTAAATTTAGACTGGAGTGGGAATAGTAAATTAATTAGTTTTATTATCCAGCACCTACCCTAATTAAATGTAGACTGGAGTGGGAATAGTAAATTAATTAGGTTCAGTGTCCAGCATCTCCCCCAATTACATGTAGACTGGAGTGTGAATAGTAAATTAATTAGGTGTATTATCCAGCACCTACCTCAATTAAATGTAGGCTGGAGTGGGAATAGTAAATTAAATAGGTTTATTATCCAGCACCTACCCCAATTTAATTTAGACTGGAGTGGGAATAATAAATTAATTGGTTTTATTATCCAGCACCTACCCCAATTAAATGTAGACTGGAGTGGGAATAGTAAATTAATTAGGTTCAGTGTCCAGCACCTACCCCAATTAAATGTAGATTGGAGTGGGAATAGTAAATTAATTAGGTTTATTATCCAGCACCTACCTCCATTAAGCATAGACTGGAGTGGGAATAGTAAATTGAATAGGTTTATTATCCAGCACCTACCCCAATTAAATTTAGACTGGAGTGGGAATAGTAACTTAATTAGGTTCAGTGTCCAGCAGCTACCCCAATTAAATGTAGACTGGAGTGGGAATAGTAAATTAATTAGGTTCCGCGTCCAGCACCTACCCCAATTACATGTAGACTGGAGTGGGAATAGTAAATTAATTAGGTTCAGTGTCCAGCACCAACCCCAATTAAATATAGACTGGAGTGGGAATAGTAAATTAATTAGGTTTATTATCCAGCACCTACCCCAATTAAATGTAGATTGGAGTGGGAATAGTAAATTAAATAGGTTTATTATCCAGCACCTACTCCAATTAAATGTAGACTGGAGTGGGAATAGTACATTAAATAGGTTTATTATCCAGCACCTACCCCAATTAAATGTAGACTGGAGTGGGAATAGTAAATTAATTAGATGTATTATCCGGCACCTACCCCAATCAAATGTAGACTGGAGTGGGAATAGTAAATTAAATAGGTTTATTATCCAGCACCTACCCCAATTAAATTTAGACTGGAGTGGGAATAGTAAATTAAATAGGTTTATTATCCAGCACCTACCCCAATTAAATTTAGACTGGAGTGGGAATAGTAAATTAAATAGGTTTATTATCCAGCACCTACCCCAATTAAATTTAGACTGGAGTGTGAAGAGTACATTAATTGGTTTTATTATCCAGCACCTATCCCAATTAAATGTAGACTGGAGTGAGAATAGTAAATTAAATAGGTTTATTATCCAGCACCTACCCCAATTAAATTCAGACTGGAGTGGGAATAGTAAATTAATTAGGTTCTGTGTCCAGCACCTACCCCAATTACATGTAGACTGGAGTGGGAATAGTAAATTAATTAGGTTCAGTGTCCAGCACCAACCCCAATTAAATATAGACTGGAGTGGGCATAGTAAATTAATTAGGTTTATTATCCAGCACCTACCCCAATTAAATGTAGATTGGAGTGGGAATAGTAAATTAAATAGGTTTATTATCCAGCACCTACTCCAATTAAATGTAGACTGGAGTGGGAATAGTACATTAAATAGGTTTATTATCCAGCACCTACCCCAATTAAATGTAGACTGGAGTGGGAATAGTAAATTAATTAGATGTATTATCCTGCACCTACCCCAATGAAATGTAGACTGGAGTGGGAATAGTAAATTAAATAGGTTTATTATCCAGCACCTACCCCAATTAAATGTAAACTGGGGTGGGAATAGTAAATTAATTAGGTTCAGTGTCCAGCACCTACCCCAATTAAATTTAGACTGGAGTGGGAATAGTAAATTAAATAGGTTTATTATCCAGCACCTACTCCAATTAAATGTAGACTGGAGTGGGAATAGTACATTAAATAGGTTTATTATCCAGCACCTACCCCAATTAAATGTAGACTGGAGTGGGAATAGTAAATTAATTAGATGTATTATCCTGCACCTACCCAATCAAATGTAGACTGGAGTGGGAATAGTAAATTATATAGGTTTATTATCCAGCACCTACCCCAATTAAATTTAGACTGGAGTGGGAATAGTAAATTAATTAGGTTCAGTGTCCAGCATCTACCCCAATTAAATGTAGACTCTAGTGGGAATAGTAAATTAATTAGGTTCAGTGTCCAGCACCTACCCCAATTACATGTAGACTGGGGTGGGAATAGTAAATTAATTAGGTTTATTATCCAGCACGTACCCCAATTAAATGTAGACTGGAGTGGGAATAATAAATTAATTTGGTTTATTATCCAGCACCTACCCCAATTAAATTTAGACTGGAGTGGGAATAGTAAATTAATTAGTTTTATTATCCAGCACCTACCCTAATTAAATGTAGACTGGAGTGGGAATAGTAAATTCATTAGGTTCAGTGTCCAGCATCTACCCCAATTAAATGTAGACTGGAGTGTGAATAGTAAATTAATTAGGTGTATTATCCAGCACCTACCTCAATTAAATGTAGGCTGGAGTGGGAATAGTAAATTAAATAGGCTTATTATCCAGCACCTACCCCAATTTAATTTAGACTGGAGTGGGAATAATAAATTAATTGGTTTTATTATCCAGCACCTACCCCAATTAAATGTAGACTGGAGTGGGAATAGTAAATTAATTAGGTTCAGTGTCCAGCACCTACCCCAATTAAATGTAGATTGGAGTGGGAATAGTAAATTAATTAGGTTTATTATCCAGCACCTACCTCAATTAAGCGTAGACTGGAGTGGGAATAGTAAATTAAATAGGTTTATTATCCAGCACCTACCCCAATTAAATTTAGACTGGAGTGGGAATAGTAACTTAATTAGGTTCAGTGTCCAGCATCTACCCCAATTAAATGTAGACTGGAGTGGGAATAGTAAATTAATTAGGTTCAGTGTCCAGCACCTACCCCAATTACATGTAGACTGGAGTGGGAATAGTAAATTAATTAGGTTCAGTGTCCAGAACCAACCCCAATTAAATATAGACTGGAGTGGGAATAGTAAATTAATTAGGTTTATTATCCAGCACCTACCCCAATTAAATGTAGATTGGAGTGGGAATAGTAAATTAAATAGGTTTATTATCCAGCACCTACTCCAATTAAATGTAGACTGGAGTGGGAATATTACATTAAATAGGTTTATTATCCAGCACCTACCCCAATTAAATGTAGACTGGAGTGGGAATAGTAAATTAATTAGATGTATTATCCGGCACCTACCCCAATCAAATGTAGACTGGAGTGGGAATAGTAAATTAATTAGGTTTATTATCCAGCACCTACCCCAATTAAATGTAGACTGCAGTGGTAATAGTAAATTAAGTAGGTTCAGTGTCCATAACGTCAACAAATTAAATGTAGACTGGAGTTGGAATAGTAAATGAATTAGGTTTAGTGTCCACCACCTAACCCAATTAAATGTAGATTTGAGTGGGAATAGTATATTAATTAGGTTTAATATCCAGCACCTAGCACAATTAAATGTAGCCTGAATTACATATATGTTAATAATCTAAAAAAATACACATTTTTGTACAATGGTACTGTTAGTTATTTTTTGGTATTCAAATAAATTACACAATTTAAGAAAAAACATTTTATTACATTATTCCAAGAGTACATACATTAAAGCAAATTTATATTATAAATAATAGTATGCATTTTTAACAAATATATAAGTATTTGGATTTTTCAATTTAATACAAATTGTTTTTCATTTGTATAGTTTTTGAGAGAAGTACATTATAGTGCTATAAAAACAGTATAGTTAATGTAAATACATTATACATTTTAATATATTTTGTGTATATATTTGGATGAATTTTTATTTTTCTATTACAAAGTTAGTATAACTATATCATTTTTATACATTTTGCATATTATTTTTATCAAACAATTATGAAATATATATCAATATAAATGTAAAGTAAATGGATTACATTATATCTAGTACATTTTATACTAAACAGTTTTTCTATTTTAACATTTCTGCATTTCTGTTTGAAATAAATGTATGAATTTTATTGATATTTATGTTTGTATTAATATTAATACATTAAAACAATTAGGACATTTATTATTTGACATAAATTAAATGTATATGTTAATTTGCACATTTTTAAAACAGACATTTAAAAAAATTATAATATTAAATATTATAATGTGATAATATTTAATTGTATAATTTTACAATATATGAAAAAAATTAAACATTTTGTAATACATTATATACAATTATAGAAAATTGGAACAATATTTGTCTAATTTTTCTAATATTTATTTTTTGTTAAATAACTTTTTTAGTCATTTATTTAACTATTATTGCATTGATATTATTATTTAGGTGTTTTATTTTGTAACCGCTCATGGTCTTTTTGGGTCATTTGGGAAGATTCAAGCTGGCGGTTGGAAGCTGCTTCGCGTTTGAGAAGGTAAGAGATATTTTCGTTATTTTTTAACTATTTTAAGTGTGTTTTGAAGGTAGTAGTTTCATATTTAGGGTGTGTGGAGTTCTGTTTTAGAAGTAATGATGATTGTAGTCGTTTATTTAGGTTTTAAATTTTAGTGGCGTTTTTTGGATTTACGGCGTACTTACTCTTATTGTGTTTGTATGTACTTAGTTACTTTTTGTGTCTATGATGCATGTTATTGTGTTTTAAAATGTGTAATTTAACCTTTTATGTGGGTAGTGGCGTTTTTTGGATTTACGGCGTACTTACTCTTATTGTGTTTGTATGTACTTAGTTACTTTTTGTGTCTATGATGCATGTTATTGTGTTTTAAAATGTGTAATTTAACCTTTTATGTGGGTGGGAATGTTTGTCTTTCTATTCTAGGTTTTTGGAGAAAGCGTTTTCGTTTTTTGAAGTTTTGCATTTTTTTTTAAAAAGAAGTGTGTTTTTGTGGTTTCAACTAATGTTTTTTTACCACTTCCTTTATTATTCGGGTTTCCTGGAGCGGTTTTTCGACTTTTTTAACGTTTTCGCGTTTTTCATGGATTGGGGATTATCGATTTTTCATGGATATTCAATGGCTTTGGCACAGTTGTATTTTTCCATTTTGTTGGGGTTTAATATTTTTTTCCAGGGATTTATAACTATCTGGATTGTTTTGGAGAAGTTGGATTGTCGATTTACATCGTTGGTAAAGGTAAGTTATTTTAAATATATTTTATTGGGGGTGGGTAAAAGTGTTATTTTTGATTGTTGGTGTTTAGTTATATAATTATTTTGTCTATATATTTAAGAACAATTATATATATTTTAGACAAAATAATTATTCATTTTTTTAAATGAAAAGTGTTTGTTAATATTTTAGAGCTATTTTGGTTTGTTTTTAGTTTAAGAAGTTTAACATTTTAGATTAGGGTTTTGGCAATCATTCTTAAGTACTCTAGTCCTTTTGTTGTTGGATAAATTTGGACTTGTTGTTGTAAATATTGGTACATTTGAGCAGTTTATCGTGATAGTTTGGGTTTTAATTGTAAGACAGATTGCTCCATTCTTAGTTCTTGAAAGCTTTGTTCTTTTTGGATTGCTATTAGGAGTTTGTGTAGGGTAGGAGTAGTTCGGCCGGTGAACAACCGTTTCAATGCAACTTTTACAACGCACTACCATTACAACAAAACCTTTACAACGCAAGTGTATTTACAACGCATGTTTTTACAACGCATGGTTTTACAATGCAAGGACTTTTACAACGCAACTACCTTAACATCGTAAGTATTATCTTTCTTTATATATTAATGACATTTTTTATTTGAAATATTATTTTATTTTTTAATTGTTTTTAATTTATTGTTTAAATTTTTTAAAAATATTTTTGTAATAGATATATTAATTTGAGTATTAAAAAATAGTATTTTAGATTTATTATTTTATAAACAATAATTTAAAAAATAAATGTTAATTTATAGTACTAAAATAATTATTTATAAATTTTTTAAATGCTATTTATATTATTTTAATATATTATGAGTATTTTTTTAATATATAAATATTAATTACATTAAAAAAAATAATCTAGTATTTTTATTATTTTATAATGAATAATTTAAAAAATAATATGTTTATTTATAGTACTAATATAATTATTTAGATTATTAAAAAATTATATTTTTAGCATTGTAATATATTAAGAGTAGTTTTTTAAAAATAAATATATTATTAAGTTATTGATAATGTTTAGAAAAAAAATAAAGAAATATTTTTTGATGTTACAAAAAAAATTATAATATTGAAGATATTTTGTAAAAAGAAAGTATACTTTTATCACAATTTAAATTTGAAAAAATAAATATTAATTTTAAAGTATTACTTTAGTATTTTTTCAAAAATTAAAAATACATTTGTTAATTAATGATTTAAATAATATCAGTGATCATTTTGAACAATTGTTTAATATCAAAATAATAGTGTAAAAATAAATAATAATTGTATTAAATATAAAAGAAATTACATTTTTATTTAGTGTTTTTATTTGATTAATTTGATGGTTAAATAATGTTTTTGAACTTTATTATTATTTTTGGATAATTATTTAAAAATTAAATTTATAAAACTTATTTTAAAAAATTTGAAAAAAATGTATTTAATTATTGTAGGTGACATTACATTTTAGTATTATATTAGAAATTTTTTAAAGGTGTCATATAATTTTACATTACTTTTTGAACAAAGTTCCCACGGTTTTGCATTGATTCTAATGGAAGTAATTGTCCTTCATTTATTTCCATAGTTGAAGCTGGTCATCCCGCGGAAAAGAAATGGAAGGTGTGAAAGAAGAAGAAAGCAAAAGATTTGAAAGGAAAAGAAATAAGGATGAAGGTAAGGATAAATAATCATTAATTTACAAGTAAATGAATATTATAAAGATGACAATCTAAATTAAATACATTAATAAAACAAATGTAAGATAGTTTCATTTTTGTATTTATTTTATTAAAAATATATATAGAAATAGCAAAATTTTTATTACATTTTTTAATATATTTGACATTTTTTTTACATGTAATATATTATTTAATGCCAATTAATACTTAAATCTATATTATTAAGTTTTAAATAGTCCTTTTTCAATCTTTGCAGCTTTCGATGACGTATTCACATAAACGTGAACGTAAGCGGCCATTTTGAAGAGCATCGATGCAGGAAGCAGCTGGAAGCTGATCTACGTCCAGGTAGGAAACATTTCTAACATTAAATAAACATGTTTAAAGTTAAAAAGAATACATATATTGTAAAGAAAGGGTAAGGAGAGGTTGCCGTTTTCGAATGTAATTTAAAACTTGAAAAACAACATGTCGACTATCGTGTTACTAGTTTATGCCTATGTCGGGTCGGAAAAAGTATAAGAGGTAAAAAAATCATGTTTAGTTGTTGTTTGAAAAATATGAAACTTAGGGCCCCATTAGGATGGCGGGCGGGCTTTGCCCGCCCGCCATCCTATCGGAAATCGGGACCGCCCGCCCCAAGGGCGGGGGTCCCGCTTGCACCATTAGGATGTGCCCGCCACTGTGGCGGGCACATCCCGTATTTTTAGTCTTGTGGCGGGCGGAGCTCTGTGGTCCGCCCGCCACAATTCTAAAAATGCTTTGCAGCATTTACATAATCAAAGCGGCAGGCACCGCGCGGTGCCCCCCCCATGTGCCACCCCCCTTTGGCCTTCACTCTGGGGGCCCACAGGGGGCCCCCAGAGTGAACACCGCATGCCTTTCCGTGGCGGCATTGCCGCCACGGAAAAGGCATTGAAAAATGCCCATTGTAATATTGCGGGCGGTGTCTGACAGACACCGCCTGCATGTTACTCGTTTTCCGCCACGGCCGCAAGGCGACCGGGGCGGAAAAGTGGCGGGCGGTGTTTTGCTCCGCCGTGGTCCCCCCGCCATTCTAATATGGCGGGGGGAATACAGGGAAGGATGGCGGGCGGATTTCCCCCGCCAGGCTGGCGGTGGCTACCGCCCGCCATCCTAATGGAGCCCTTAGAATGTTAGCCACATTTTCGAGGTAGTCTAGAGCCACACACAATGAAAACTGTTGTATTATACCCAATAGTCTTTCAGACATCTCTTTTGGTTTTTTGTAACTCGTGGGTTTAGACTACCACTTAATGCAAATCCAAAGTCTCATTACTTGGAAACTTTGCTCCTTCTTCAAAGTTTCCAAAAAAGAGTACAAATTAGGGTGAGGTTTTCCAATTGTACGGTTGAAGGAGTTATGCCATCCCTCAATGGCATTATTTGTTTTAGCTTCTCCCTCTAAACAGCTCGTGTAACAGTTCCACCAGTCCACATGAAAACGTGGCTTCCTCCTGCGACCCGATCTGCTTAGGTGCCCAATCCATGTGTCTTCGAAATAATTTAGGATGGGTGCCAATTTGTCTTCATTTTGGTTGTAATATTCGGATTCAGTAATGGCTGTGTAGTACTCATCTACACTTTCGGGAGGAACAAAACAAAGTGCTGTTAATTTTTTTAATTCAACTTGGAGTTTGCTGTCTGAGGAGTATTCTGTAACCAGGGATGTTTTCTGTAATTTACGCCAGAATGCCTGGGAAAAATGGGAAAAACACCCCTGAATTTGGGTATCCGTGTACGTTTTACTGATCACATTGATCATGGTCAATTCAAAATCACTATAATTTTTCTAGGACTTTTTGTTGTTGTATTTTTAATAACTGATAAAAGTTCAGTGTAAGTTGCAGAAGTCTTATCAGGCAGCAAACTATATACTAAGGGGATCACATTATAGTTAATTTTAGCGTGTATAGTGTAAATTTGGAAGACTGGATGAGGTGTACTTTTAAACGTCCCAACCATCATCCAAATTTCACTATTTTCTAACTTTACAAGGTTGCGGGGAGTACCAAATATTAGAATACATTTTTTGAGGGTTTTCGTTGTCATGGAGAAGGAAGGGTTCATTAGCAAAAGAATTAGTTAGTTCTGGCGGAATAGTAATACCAGAAAAAGTATGAGGTGTGGTGGTTTGAGTGTTACTTGCCTGCTTTTGTCTTTGAATAATTCGTCTCAAATTAGGAATTATAGGCATATTACTAGCAACATGAGAGGGGACATGTTGTGCAACCTCTCTTAAAATGTTTCCAGTAGAATCATTGGAGGTGCTTGCTAGTTGTTTCATCTCGTTGATGGTTTCCCTTACATCAATCTCCATTGCAGAGGCAGAGTGGTTATGATCAGTAGTTTTTACAATGAAATCATCATGGGTAACCGCTCTGCCGCTGCAATGGGATGTGTAGTATTGCACACACCTCCAATGATTTCTAGGAAAACTTACCCTTTCTTTACAATAAATGTATCCTGCATGGTTTAGAAGGTTGTTTCCTTTCTTTGATTTGATGTAGGAAGCTCTTTCCTGTGTAGACATTTTCTGTTGGGAGAATTTTTTTATTTAATATGTGTTTGTAAATACTAAGAAATAGAATTATATCTAACAGTTTGTCTGCTTCTGAATTTTTCAAAAAATTAAATTGTTGATCTGCAGTAACTTTATTTTTGTATTTTTTATTGTTTTTCCTCTTTGCAGTAAAAATTTGCAATTTTATACACCATCCCACACTTTCCCTAATGATGCACCTACCTGGAGTTAGAATAGAAAATAATACCCTTTTAACATCCTACTCTTTTCCTACTGTTGCACCTACCTGGACTTTGAATAGAGATTGATATCCCTACACCATCCCACACTTTCCCTATTGCAGCACCTACTTGGAGTTAGAATAGAAAATAATACCCTTTTACCATCCTACACTTACCCTACTGCTGCACCTACCTGGAGTTTGAATAGAAATTGATACTCCTACACCATCCCACACTTTCCCTACTGCAACACCTACCTGAAGTTAGAATAGAAAATAATACTCTTTTACCATCCTACAATTACCCTACTACTGCACCTACCTGGAGTTTGAATAGAAATTGATACCCCTACACCATGCCACACTTTCCCTACTGATGCACCTACCTGGAGTTAGAATAGAAAATAATACCCTTTTACCATCCTACACACTTGCCCTACTGCTGCACCTACCTGGAGTTTGAATAGAAATTGATACCCCTACACCATCCCACACTTTCCCTACTGCAGCACCTACCTGGAGTAAGAATAGAAAATATTACCCTTTTACCATCCTACACTTACCCTACTGCTGCACCTACCTGGATTTTTTTTTTTAAACCTTTATTTGGAGACAAGCAAGCACAGAGGAAATGCATACACATTACATACAGTCGCACATGACCATCACAGTGGTACGTCAGATTCGAAAAAATGTGAAAATTCAAGTACAGGGTGACACATCAGTCAATACATATAACCACATCGAAATGTGCAATGCATAGAAGACAGCAATGATCCAGTTTGCACAGACAGGTTAATAATACAGTACAGTATGGTCATTCGCCATTAGTGCTCAGCGAACAGAACAAAGGAGAATCAAAAAAGAAGGGCCACGAGGAGAAAATAACACAGATAAAAGAACATCCTGACAGAAGTATGATCTCAATCCCCACCCATTCACGTGCCATAGGAGGAGCCCCAGCTCCCAAAATCACACAGTAAGTGGAAGCAGCACAGCCTCTCACCCGATGCTTGAGGATCAACAGGTGTAAAATGAAATCCCAGCCCACCATGCTACGGTCAGCCAATCCCAACGCGGTCCTCATGTTCAGACTCAGAATCCTGCACAGCTCTAGTTAGGAGATACACCTGGAGCGGACTCCAAAAGTCTTTAGGTCTGCACCTGACAGGCATCAGTTCAGAGTAGATATTATATTGGTCCTGACAGTATATGAGGTCAGTCAACCAATCCTGGAAGCGCGGTACCCTGCCACGTCCCCAGCAACAAGCAACCCTACGCTTAGCCAACAGCAAGGCCACGTCAACAAATCTACGGTGAGAGGCAGGCACGTCCTTAGAATAACCCAGCAACATCACCAAGGGGTCCAATGCCACCCCATCCTCCGCCATAACCTGCAGGGCTTCATGGACCTGAGTCCAATATTCCAGCACCCCCGCACAACTCCAAGCCAAGTGCAGAAAGTCAGCGCCTTCTGCACGACACCTAGCGCATCTGTCATCCTCCGCTAAATGAAACCGAAGTTTCCTCGCCGGGGTGTAATAGTACCTCTGAACAAATTTGTAATGGATGATTTTAAGCCGACAACTGGAAGAAACATTGGCCGTGAGTCCACAGCAGTACGTCCATTGCTCGTCGGTAATAGGGGCTCCCAATTCAGCGACCCACTGCTCGCGCACCCGATTGGCCGGGACCGAGCGCTGTCTGCGAATAGCACCATATAATTTCGACACCAGGTGTCGCCCATCAGATACCAACAGCACATGAAGGGGGAGGGTAACCTCCGGCTCCGAAGGGAAATCTGGTAACAAGGCCCGCATGCCCTGCCGCAAGCGGACAAAGTAGAACAGCTCTAAAGGGGAGCAGGCAGCCATTCCAAAGAAATGAGCCTGCGTACGGAAGGTACCTTCATGAAACAGGTCACCCCACTAAAGGACACCGAGCCGCCTACACATTCGTTGGAACCCCGTTTCTAGCAACAGAGACAAATCAGGGTGATAAGACAGAGGCAGAGCCGGCGAATAGAGAAAGGAGACGCCCAGCACTCGAGCCACCCGCGTCCAAGCATCCACCGTGCACGTCACCGTCGTGCGAGGCGTTTCCACATCCGACACCTTGCCCAGCACCATCCCTTCAAGCGGGAGTGGGTGGGCAACCCAATGTTCAGCAGCAATTTGGGGCATAAACGGCGTGGGGCGCATCAAGTGGTAAGCGTAATGCGCCTGAGCGCTAAGATAATAAAGCTCAAAGTCAGGGACATCGAAACCGCCATCAGAATAGGGTAATGTAAGGGTAGCCCAAGCCACCCGCGGCTGCTTGCCCCCCCAGAACAGTCGTATGAGCTCAGACCGAAGTCTGCGAAAAAAATAAGCACCAGGATGGTAAGGAAGGTTTTGAAAAAGGTAAAGAAAGCGGGGCAGAACTACCATCTTGATAAGTGACGCCCTGCCGGCCATGGAGAGAGGCAAGGACATCCATCTAGTGACATCATCCTCAAGTTTACTGATAGCCACCCCATAATTAAGCCGAACCGTTTCTTCTCTATTCAGTGACACGACAATGCCAAGGTATCGCAGCTCCGAATCGCACCATTCCAGAGGGTAATCAAGGGGAAACCTAGCCACAGCAGCAGTGAGGTGGAAAAGCTGGGACTTCCGCCAGTTAATATGGACACCGGAGACTCCCCCAAAAGCGACCAACTCTCGCAGGAGCGAATTAAGGTTGTTCTCAGGGTCTTTAACATAAAGTGTAACATCGTCAGCGTATAAAGAAATACCGACTTGCCGCTGAAGACAATTAAATGCGCTCTGCTGGTGAAGCTGTCGAATCCTGCAGGCCAGCGGCTCAATGGCAATGGCAAACAAGAGGGGTGAGAGGGGGCATCCCTGTCGGGTCCCCCTTGTGAGAGGGAACGAGGGGGACAGCACTCCATTCACCACCACTCTCGCCATCGGATCAGTATATAAGAGCTTGACCCATGAGATGAAGATCCGGGGGAAGCCCATCCGACAAAGAACATCAATAAGATAGCCCCACTCAACGGAGTCAAACGCCTTAGTGGCATCCAAAAAGATAGCGGCAACCGGGATATCAGGAGCAATGGTCGACACAAGCGAAAACAATGTGCGAAGATTGTGGGATGTAGCACGGCCGGGCACAAACCCCGACTGATCAGGTAGTACAATAACGGGCATGAGCTCGGCAAGCCTCACTGCCAGGACCTTCGCAAGAATTTTGACATCGCAGTTGAGCAACGAGAGGGGCCTATAGGAGCCCACATCGACCGGATCCTTCCCCGGCTTGAGCAACGACATGATGGCGACCTCCCGCATGGAGCACGGCAGACGCCCCTCCTCCAGGGACTCCTCAAAAACCTCGCGGAGAACAGGGGCCATGGTGTCCACATAACACTTATAAAATTCAGCAGGAAGGCCATCCAGCCCTGCAGCCTTTCCATTATTCAACGACATGATGGCATTCCTGACCTCCTCCACCTCCAGGGGCCTACCTAAGAACGCTCGATGATCATCCGATAGCCAGCAGAGTGCCAGCTCGTCAAGAAATCCGCCATACCGTGTCTCACCAGTCTGCTGTGTCGTGTACAGGTGTGCATAATGGTCAATGAAAGTACGCTGAATCTCCGCAGTGTCCCGACAGCGAGTGCCATCCGGCGCCACCAGCTCCAACACGTCCGACCCATGCCTCGGATGCCTAGTAAGGGCAGCGAGGATCTTACCGGGCCGCTCCCCCTCACAGTATCGCCTCGCCGTCCAGTACTTCCCCCTATGTCTAGCCTCTCTAGCAGCCTCCTCTTCATATTCGGAGAGCTTAGTACGGAACTGGACCAGAAGATCGGGATCAGAGTCAACCTGCATCCTGCGTTCTAAGTCTCGCAAGGTAGCTTCCAAGCCCTCGAGGGACCGAACAAGTAGCTTAAGGATTCCACAACTTTTAGAAATAGTGACTCCTCGGATCGTAACCTTGAACGCCTCCCATATAACCTCGACGCTTTCAACAGAGCCCTTGTTTCTAGGGAAGAACGCCTCCACCTCCTCGCCAAGCTCCTCCTTGAACACCGGGTCAAGCAACGCAGTCGTAAAAAGGCGCCAATGCGGGCGCGGCCTACTCAGCCCGGGGACGGATAGAACAGCCTTCACCGGACAGTGATCAGAATACGTATGAGCCAGATGTGTAGCCTCCCGCAGGCCAGCCACCAACCCCCTAGACAAAAACACATAGTCCAGTCTCGCCCATGAACGAGCATGTGTAGTGTAATGAGTACCCTCCTTAACGGCAGGGTGGGTGTACCTCCAGCTGTCGATCAACCCAGCCTCCTCCACAATCCCACACAGTACCTCCCTAGCTTGCACATTATACTGAGGGCTCCCTTCCGATCTATCTGACTGGGCATGAAGAGCAAGATTGAAATCCCCCCCCCCACACAATATAAGTGGCATCAACAGCAAGCACATGACCCCACAATGTAACGAAAAAGGTTGGCGTATCGACATTAGGAGCATAGCAATTGACAAACAGTACAGTGTTCTGCCTAAGCCGCCCCCACCATAGTACATAGCGCCCCTCAGGGTCCCCCATAGATCCCAGTTCCTGAAATGCGAGCGACTTTTTAACAAGAATGACAACCCCACGAGCATAAGAAGAGTAGGAAGCAAACATCCTGGCCGCAGCCCACCTCCCACCAAAGCTGGGGGAAGGGGCGGTGCGTAGATGCGTCTCCTGGAGAAGGGCCACATGAATAGCATGCCTGTCCAGATACTGGATCACACTGCGACATTTCCTGGCATCATTAAGTCCCCGTACATTCCATGACAAAATCGATATCTGATCCAGAACAGCAGTCGACATTAGCCAGGTTCCGGGCCCCACAGGACCCAGTAAGCAAATACTGACCACCCAACTCCCAGCAACAGCCAGCGACAGGACCACACCCTAGGGAGCAGTCGTCCACCCGCATACACTCCACACACATCCAAGTCATCTCCAAACTCAACAACCAGAACCCCAACAATCCCCCCTCAGCTGAACCAACCCTGCAACAAGCACTCAGCAACCACTACGCGCAGCACACAGCCAATCCAGCCCAAGCGGCCCGCACCTAGCACACGTGGTCCTCGTGCAAAGCATTCCCCGCCACGCGGCTGCCAAAAATGGCGGCCATCCTTTTCGGGCTCAAGGCAGACGGGGGCAAGGGCCCCCAGGTCAACTCCGCCGAGAAGATAAATGGGCCAGCCTAGGTAATAGGCACAGGGCCGCGCCTGCGCAGACAGCAAATAGCAGCAATCCAACCCCTGATCCCAGAGGTCCGGGCAAACACGTGCAGTCAGCTGCATCCCCACCCCACCCACCCACCTGATGCCACCCCAACTATCAGGCCATGCGTAACCCCACCCCCCCCCCGTTCCCCAACAACCATCCAGTCAACCAACAAGGGACTAGAGTACAAAACAAAGATACAAGTGGGGCACACCCTTCGGGGAACCATCTAGAGGTGCACGATACCACTCCCTCACACCACGCCAGTGTCCGAGCCAACGGGTATCAAACGGCCCCAGACGCAGCGCGGGGGGGGGGTGGGTGCCCAGAGCGCGACACCAGATAGCACCATCCTGCGGTTCCAACCCGACCCCAAAAAACAATACGTACACTCTCACCTCAGACATGACACGACCCACGCACCAACAAAAGATAAAAACGGACATCATGTAGATCCCCAATGCGGACAATGAAGTCTGTAGTAGTCAGTATACAAAAAAAACAGATGCCCAGAGTGTCCCAACACCAGTAACTCAGGACCAACACCCAAAGTCACCACAATCAGGCGACCTCCTCCTCAGCCGCCGATTGTTCATCCTCAGGGTCCCGGTCGCCTCCCCGATCTGCAGCCGCTCGTTCTCGCTGGAGGCGCTTTGCAAAATCCTCAGCATGCTGTGGGTTGGTGAAAAAATGTTGTTTAGCCTGGTGCGTCACTCTAAGTTTGGCAGGGTAAAGCAAGGCGTAGTCCACTTGAAGTTCCCGAAGTTTCTTTTTCACCCCCAGAAACTTACGACGCTGGTCCTGCACAATCGGCGTGAAGTCAGGGTACATAGTGAAAGACACCCCATCGAAGGAGAGGGCCCGATTAGTGCGGGCAGCTCGGAGGGCAGCGTCCCGGTCACGGTAGTTCAAAAGGCGCGCGATGATGGGGCGCGGTGCGGCCCCAGAGGCCGGCCGAGGTCCCAGTGACCGATGCGCTCTCTCAACGATGAACTGGGACGAGAATGCTTCCGCCCCAATGGCGCCCACCAGTAGTCTCTCGACATAAAGTTCCATTTTGCCCACATTTGTGGACTCCGGCACACCTACAATGCGAACGTTATTGCGCCTACTCCTCGCCTCCAACTCCTCATTCTTAGCGGCAATAACACGCAATATATTGTCCATCCTCGCCAGTTGGGTGGTATGGGTGGGCGCCGTGTCGTCGTGGTCCGAAATGCGCTGTTCCGCCGTCGTCAGGCGCTCCTCATGCACGTCCAGCTTCTGGACTACCGCATCCATGCGTGACGATATCTTGTCCACCTTGTCAACTATCGTGGCAAACCCCTGCCTCATCTCCTGCATCATCTGGGTAAAGTCCGGCGGTGGTGGTTGCGGCACAGTATCAGCGACAGGCGGGGGGGGAGACCTCGAAGACCCAGCATCTTGGAGCAACCGCGTTCCCCTCCTAGCTCCTCCAGAGTCAAAGGACAACTTGGATTGCTTAGTGTCCGGCTTCCCCATGATGGTCAGGGGTTCGGGGCAAGTAAGAAATAGGATGTAGGCCGGTCGCAGGGCACGGACAGCAGCCGAGACCGTGGGGGCACGAGCAGGCCAGCGCGCCCCGCCACTCCCAACGGCGAGAAGATGGCCGTCCCCTCACCCAGGCCCGAGGAGCGAGCCTCCAGGCAGGCAGAGGGAGAGCCGCTGTGCCTCCGTGAACAATGGTATCTGGTCAGGCAGATGTAGGAGCCAAAAGATCAGTCCATTAGCAAAGAAGTAGTAACCCGCCTGCCCGGCCAGCGAGCTGGCCCGGTGGAGAGGGGCAGAGCAGGGCCTACACCCCACGTGCAGAGCCACGGACTGGCATAAATGATGACGCCGGGACGAGGGACTCCAGACCTCCAGAGCGCAAGTCGGGGAAACTTGGAATCCTCGTAACTTCGGCCAGCAATCTCCGATCGGGCCAGGAGTTGGACCGTGGGTGGTCAGTCGGTATCCCAGTCGATCTGTGGGGTCAGATCCGGGCGCAACGATGGCAATCAGGATCCCTAGACGGATAATAGCTCCGGGCAGCAGGAGCCTCACGACAGTGCGGCCATTCTGCAGTGCGCCCTCTAGCGCCCCTCACCTACCTGGAGTTTGAATAGAAATTGATACTCCTACACCATCCCACACTTTCCCTACTGCAGCACCTATCTGGAGTTAGATTAGAAAATAATACTCTTATACCATCCTACACACTTGCCCTACTGCTGCACCTACCTGGAGTTTGAATAGAAATTGATACCCCTACACCATCCCACCCTTTCCCTACCGCAGCATCTACCTGGAGTTTGAATAGAAAATAATCCCCTTTTACCATCCTACACACTTGTTCTACTGCGGTATGTATCTGGAGGTAGAAACGTCTATAATTTCCCTGCATCATAGCACACTTTCTCTTGCAGTATGAATTTTATATACCTTTTGGTTTTGTTTCTCTCTTTGTCGTCTAGTTTCTGCTTTGATGTTTTGTTTATTGGTTGGTTTTTTGGGTGTTGCTCTCTTTCAAAAACGATAGTTCTTTGATGATCTGAAGATGATCGTGATTTTGTAAAAAAATGAAAAAGGTAATGTTATTTAAACGTGATATGTTTGTGATGTAGAAAAAAATGTCAACAAGACTGTGTATAATAGCCTTTTACCATCCTACACTTTCCCTACTGCTGCATATACCTGGATTTTGAATAGAAATTGTTACTCCTACACCATCCTACACTTTCCCTACTGCAGGACTTACCTGGAGTAAGAATAGTAAATAATACCTTTTTACTATCCTACACTTTCCCTACTGCTGTACCTATCTGGAGTTTGAATATAAATTGATACCCCTACACCATCCCACACTTTCCCTACTGTAGCACCTCTCTGGAGTAAGAATAGAAAATAATACCCTTTTACCATCCTACACTTACCCTACTGCTGCACTTACGTGGAGTTTGAATAGAAATTGATACCCCTATACGATCCCACCCTTTCCCTACTGCAACACCTAGCTGGACTTAGAATATAAAATAATACCCTTTTATCATTCTACACACTTGCTCTACTGCTGTACGTATCTGGAGGTAGAAAAGTCTATAATTTTCATGCATCATAGAACACTTTCTCTTGCAGTATGAATTTTATTTACCTTTTGGTTTTGTTTCTCTCTTTGTCGTCTGGTTTCTGCTTTGATGGTGTTGGTTTTTGGGTTGTTGCTCTGTTTCAAAACAATAGTTGTTTGATGATCTGGAGATGATTGTGATTTTGTAAAAAAAATGAAAAAGGAAAAGGTAATGTTATTTAAATGTGAGATGTTTCTGATGTAGAAAAAAATGTCAACAATTCTGTTTATAATAGGCTTTTACCATCCTACACTTTCTATACTGCTGTATACCTGGAGTTTGAATATAAATTGATACCTCTACACCATCCCACACTTTCCCTACTGCAGCACCTACCTGGAGTTAGAATACAAAATAATACCCTTTTACCATCCTTCACTTTCCCTACCGCTGCACCTACCTGGAGTTTGAATAGAAATTGATACCCCTACACCATGCCACACTTTCCGTACTGCAGCACCTACCTGGAGTAAGAATAGAAAATAATACCCTTTTATCATCCTACACTTACCCTACTGCTGCACTTACCTGTAGTTTGAATAGAAATTGATACCCCTATACCATCCCACCCTTTCCCTACTGCAGTACCTACCTGGATTTAGAATATAAAATAATACCCTTTTATCATTCTACACACTTGCTCTACTGCTGTACGTATCTGGAGGTAGAAAAGTCTATAATTTTCATGCATCATAGAACAGTTTCTCTTGCAGTATGAATTTTATATACCTTTTGGTTTTGTTTCTCTCTTTGTCGTCTGGTTGCTGCTTTGATGGTGTGTTTATTGGTT
Organism: Lissotriton vulgaris; assembly: GCF_964263255.1. Lineage (NCBI taxonomy): Eukaryota > Metazoa > Chordata > Amphibia > Caudata > Salamandridae > Lissotriton > Lissotriton vulgaris. The sequence continues at coordinate 26,275 of NW_028255503.1, read as the reverse complement.
GGTTTTTGGGTTGTTGCTCTCTTTCAAAAACAATAGTTGTTTGATGATCTGGAGATGATTGTGATTTTGTAAAAAAATGAAAAAGGAAAAGGTAATGTTATTTAAATGTGAAATGTTTATGATGTAAAAATAAATGTCAACATTTCTGTTTATAATAGCCTTTTACCATGCTCTACTTTCTATACTGCTGTATATACCTGGAGTTTGAATATAAATTGATACCTCTACACCATCCTACACTTTCTCTACTGCAGCACCTACCTAGAGTTAGAATAGAAAATAATACCCTTTTACCATGCTTCACTTTCCCTACTGCTGCACCTACCTGGAGTTTGAATAGAAATTGATACTCCTACACCATCCCACACTTTCCCTACTGCAGCACCTATCTGGAGTTAGATTAGAAAATAATACTCTTATGCCATCCTACACACTTGCCCTACTGCTGCACCTACCTGGAGTTTGAATAGAAATTGATACCCCTACACCATCCCACCCTTTCCCTACCGCAGCATCTACCTGGAGTTTGAATAGAAAATAATCCCCTTTTACCATCCTACACACTTGTTCTACTGCGGTATGTATCTAGAGGTAGAAAAGTCTATAATGTCCCTGCATCATAGCACACTTTCTCTTGCAGTATGAATTTTATATACCTTTTGGTTTTGTTTCTCTCTTTGTCGTCTAGTTTCTGCTTTGATGTTTTGTTTATTGGTTGGTTTTTTGGGTGTTGCTCTCTTTCAAAAACGATAGTTCTTTGATGATCTGAAGATGATAGTGATTTTGTAAAAAAATGAAAAAGGTAATGTTATTTAAATGTGATATGTTTGTGATGTAGACAAAAATGTCAACAAGATTGTGTATCTCTTTGACTACACGGGAACTACAGGAGACCCTATGGCACTCATCCTGCTAGATGCAGAAAAGGCGTTTGATAGGGTCTCCTGGAAGTTCCTGTGGGCGGCAATGGCAAACTGTGGTATTGGTGAAAAATGTATAACTGCTATTAAACAGTTGTATGTAAACCCTAGAGCCAGTGTCTTGATCAACGGGATCCTGTCAGAAAATGTCACTATTACTAGGGGGACTAGACAAGGGTGCCCTTGCTCACCCCTCCTATTCGCTATCTAAATAGATACATTTATCCGGAGGTTGGAAAATAATGCACTAATTTCTCCTATCCTAGTACGAGAAATGGATACAAAATGCTTAGGATATGCTGATGACATCGCCATTGTTACAGGGGACCCTATAAATGCTATAAGTGTGATAGAAACCTCTGGTGAAGCCTCTGGGTATAAACTGAATGCTAGTAAGACACAGATTGTGTTGAATAACAAGATTATGATGAATGACTTTAGAGTAACTGAAAAGGCGACATATCTGGGGGTCAGCATCTGTGCTGCTATAGAGTGCATTGTCAGCATCAATATAGATCCACTTATACAACGCACCAAGAAAGAACTGACCAGACTGAATAATCTCCATCTAACTATTGGTGGTCGAACTAACGTAATTAAGATGTTGTTTTTACCTAAGTTTCTGTATTTTTTTCAGGCTATTTGTTTAGAATTTTCCCCACAGGTATTTAAAAATATAGATACATTGTTTTCTAGATTTGTCTGGGGATATAATCGACCGCGCAGGGCATTGCGGTGGCTCACTAATTCAAGAGAACGTGGAGGTTGGGCTCTCCCCAACTTCAAGTTATACTACTGGGCCACAGTATTAAGGTATAGCTTGAGTCTTATAACTGGTAACCGAGGCAGCGGCAATATATTAACACCACAAGAACTTATTTTGGGGGAAGGGGCCGCTGGATGCCTATGGCGACATGTTAATGACGGGTATTTCAAAAAAGTCAAATTTAAGACTATCAATAATGTAAGCAAAGTCTGGGGGAATGTTAAAAAACTATTAGGAATAGGTCGCTATTCCTATTACACTCCCGTAAATCAGAACTCAGATCTTCCTGAGATCTTCCACGACAATTATATAAAGAAATGGAATGATCTGGGGATTATCCATCTTGGCTGTTTTTTCTCGACTAATGGATTTAAATCATTTGCCGAATTAAAGTTAGAATTCAATATTCCTAATAGGGATTTTTTTAAATTTCTTCAAGTGAGAGATTTTTTATTGAAGAAAGGGGGTGGCCGGATCAAATTTCAACCGTGTTCTTTCATAGGTAACTTATATAGGGAAACGCCCTCAAAAATTGGTGAAATCTATGGGGCTATGAATATATTGTTACCAGATGACATGAACAAACATATAATAGCATGGCAGACCAAACTTGGATTATCTAACCAAAGTTTGGCATATTCATATGAAATGTCACTTTCATACCTTATGTCCATAAGGCTTCAAGCACAATATTATAAGACCTATTTTTCATTGTATTATACCCCATCTAAAATAGCTAAGTGGTGAACTGGGAAAGGCACAACTTGTCCACGCTGCTCATTCCTAGCGGCAGATGCCATTCACATGTTTGCCTCCTGTGACTCGCTAACTAATCTAATAGCTGAAATATCAAGCTTTCTCACAGAGATAGCGCATTACAAGGTAAACATCACAACATCAGAAATCATGCTGGGGGTGTCAAACAATGAAAGGCCAATACAGATTCAGGGGTTAATTTTTGTCGCGATGGGGGTTCTTCGCCTGTGTATTGCGTCAGCCTGGCTTGATCCAATACCACCGTCATATATACAGTGGAGGGCCAGACTGCTGGCAACATGTAGGATTGAAGTTGCTATCTATAGAAACAAAGGGTATAATACTCGTAGAAGAGTAATGAAGATTTGGGGTCCCCTACTTGACTGGATAGAAGAGAATGATTAGGGGGAATAATCGGAGACATTAGAAACCGGAATATGTTGATATTATATAAAATTTTCTTCTTCTCTCCTTTCCTGTTTATGTACTCCTCTCTTCTCTTTTTTCTTTTTGTTTCTACATCTGTACATATATCCTCAACAAATTATTGAGCTGTAATTTGTATCTCCTTATGTTTGATTGTATAATTACCACATGGTCTCCTGGGGGGCGGTGGGTGGGGGGGTTGGGCCAAATGTATAGTTAACAAAAATCTGCAATAAAGATTGTTTAAAAAAAAAAAAGAAATTGATACCCCTACACTATCCCACACTTTCCCTACTGCAGCACCTACCTGGACTTAGAATATAAAATAATACCCTTTTACCATCCTACAAACTTGCTCTACTGCTGTACGTATCTGGAGATAGAAAAGTCTATAATTTTCATGCATCATAGAACACTTTCTCTTGCAGTATGAATTTTATTTACCTTTTGGTTTTGTTTCTCTCTTTGTCGTCTGGTTTCTGCTTTGATGGTGTGTTTATTGATTGTTTTTTGGGTTGTTGCTCTCTTTCAAAAACAATAGTTGTTTGATGATCTGGAGATGATTGTGATTTTATAAAAAAATGAAAAAGGAAAAGGTAATGTTATTTAAATGTGAAATATTTCTGATGTAGAAAAAATGTCAACAATTCTGTTTATAATAGCCTTTTACCATCCTACACTTTCTATACTGCTGTATTTACCTGGAGTTTGAATATAAATTGATACCTCTACACCATCCCACACTTTCCCTACTGCAGCACCTACCTGGAGTTAGAATAGAAAATAATACCCTTTTACCATCCTTCACTTTCCCTACTGCTGCACCTACCTGGAGTTTGAATGGAAATTGATACCCCTACACCATCCAACACTTTGTTAAATATTAAGCATTATTAGTAGTACTTGTGCTTTTTAATATATACTTACCAAGTGTTGTTTCTTTGCACTTCAATGTTATTGTTCTTGTAGATTTTTCTGCTTAATTTATTCAGTTGGCTGTTGAAACAAAGTCATATGTATTTTATGTTTTGAATTTTATTTTGATATACATTAAGAATTTCTTAAATACTACATTTATTTTGTTTGTATTTAAAAAAAGTTTTAACATTTAGAGGAAATATAAAAAATCTGAAAGCCATTTGTTTCATTCTTGGAACATTTTAGCTGTTTAGTTGTCTTTTATTTAGTGTTTAAGGCATTTGAATAGTATACTTACTTTTAAGATTAGTTGTTTTTGTAGGTAGAAAATGTTCTTCTGTTTTTAGTAGTAGTGTCTGTTGTGGCTATATAGAGAGATAAAAATATAAATTAGTATTTATGTTTTGATGATGACAGGCAGGTTACAAGTTAATTGTTAGTTTATTTTTAAGGTTTGATATACTTACTTTTTGATATTCGTTGTTGTGTTGTTTTCAAAGTAGTCTTAAAGTTGTAGCAGATCTGGTAGAGTTTCTCCTTGTTTCTTTTCTGGAAGGTGTGAGAGTTTTCAGTTTAGTTCTTTATATAGTGAGTATTTAATGAGTTGTTCATTTTTATTGGTTACTTATATTTAAATGTGTTTCTATTGGTGGGTGGTCCTACCAATCCATGGGATGACAATTACTGGCCCCCTTCTCTTGGCACCCCCCCCTTGCCCGGTCAGCTCTGTGAAAAGCCTTGGAGTGGTCATCTCTGAGGACTTATCTATGAAATCCCAGATCTCGGCTGTTACATCATCCTGCTTTTTTCAACTGCGTAGGATCCGTAAGATCTGCCGATTTCTTACCAGAGAGGCACTCATACTAGTCATACTGGCTTTGGTCATCTCCAGGGTTGACTTTGCTAACATCTTGTATGTGGGGATTCCTGCCTATCAGCTTCAAAAACTCCAGCTAATTCAGAACCAGGCCGCCCGCTTGGTGTTCCATCAACCTAAACACCAGCATGTCTCCCCCCTTCTGAGGAGCCTCCATTGGCTCCCAGTGGCTAAACGGTGCTCCTTCAAACTCGGATGCACCATATTCAAATCTCTCCATAACCGCGCCCCTGAATTCATCTCCTCCAAGCTAAAGAGATACCTCCCTACCCGTAATCTCAGATCTTCTGCTGATAACCTTCTCTGCATCCCATCTAACCGCCGCAAAAAACACGGCGGACTGCGTTTTTCATTTTTAGGCCCTTCCTTCTGGAATTCCCTACCTTCTTCTTTTCGCCACTGCCCCTCTTATGAGTCGTTCAGGAAAACTTTAAAAACTTTCCTTTTCAAAGCGGCCTCAGAATAATACCCTTTGCCCTGGCTCGTTATGTCTGTTATGAGCGCCAAGAAACCGTCTCGGTGTACGTGCGCGGTATAAACTTTTTAACATAACATAACATAACATTGGTTAGTTTGAATTGTTTTCACTTAGTTAATTATTTAAATTGTATGTGATTTTGTAGCGTCAAATTTTGCTGTGTTTTTCTCATTTTATGAGAGGTCTTTGTAAGGTATGTTGTTTTTGAAAAGGTATTATATTGTTTAGAATTGTTTTATAAATTAAGTGTGTTTATTAAAAATGTTTTACTTTATTTAGTATGCTTATTTATTTTTATTGAGAATTTCTTGATTTAGTTGAGTTTATGTATATAACATTTTTTATGAGTGTGTATTTTATTATTTCTAATTATAGAGTGTAAATAAAGCATTTATTCGTATGTTTTAGCTGTCGATATTTATGTATAGTCGATAATATTGATGTCTATATTTTTGTTTACGATATTTTAGATATGTGGTATATTTATTTAAGACTGTCGATATAATTGATTTCGACATGTGTGCTAGCGATTTTTTTGTTTTCGATATTTGTGTTTAACGATATTGTTAACTCGATATTCATGTTGTTTGTTAGTTAAATATAGGAGGTCGATTTATTTGTTATCGATATTTAGTACTCGATAATTTTGTAGGTCGATTTTATTGTTTTCGGTATTTTGTCATAGATTCCTAGCCAGGCCCGAGGGGCAATTACCCATCAGCTACAGCAAGGAGACACCATCATCATGAAAACCTGGAGGCCCAGATGGAAATCCCGGACCCGGTACGAGCATGGGTACTGGACAGTGATCGATAGAAATAGGACCATGGTGACCGTTGAGAAAGAATGAGAAACGGTGACCCGCAACATCTTGTGGTTTAAACAAGTGTACAGGCCGGCTCTTCCCACTGACATTGCTGCCAACGCTGAAGAGCCCGAGGCCAGCCAGGGAGAGCCCCAAGGAGCTGAAGACCACTATCCAGGGCCAACTCCATCGCCGGCATGTCCGGAGGCCATCCCTGAAGCTTCTAGCCTGCCTCTGGTACCCAGCACAACTGTCCTTGCCTCAAGCATCAGCCGGGGCCCATCCAGGTATGCCCCGAGGGAGAATCCACCGCGGACCACTCGCCTGAGAGACTTTGCCTGTCAAGTAAGTGAACTCTTGAGATCCAGTCAAGGACTGTGATAAGATGGGATGTGACAGTCAGCGCGCTAGTGGTTGTTGCCGGCGCGCGCCCGAAGATCACAGCCCCTGCGCTTATGCCGGCCGGCTTGAACGCGAATATAAATAAAGATGGCCGGAGCTGCGCAGGCAGTCTGCACCTAACTAATACACGGCTTCCCATTGTGTTTATTGCCGCGCGCAGTAAGGTCCATAGCGCGCACCAAGTGACGGGAGGGCGCCCCCCTGCTATCATCACAGGAGGGAGGCGGGGAAAGCGCAGGAGGGAAGAGGCGGGGAGGGTTCCCTGCAATGAGGGGAGATGCAGGGGAGACAAGAGGAGCAAAAGCAGAAGGGGCAGAAATGCAACAGAAACGGACTCAAATATAGGCACAAAGTTCAAGTTCAAGTTCGAAGTTCAAGTTCGGGCATTTGTATAGCGCACTACTCACCCAGAGGGTCTCAAGGCGCTTGGGGAAGGGGTTCATAATTTGTCGAATAGCCAGGTTTTAAGTTCTTTTCTGAAGGAGATGTGGTTCTGAGTAAGACAGAGGTGAGTGGGTAGTGAGTTCCAAGTCTTGGCAGCCAGGAAGGAGAAGGATCTGCCACCCATGGTGGATTTTCGGATGCGCGGGACTGCGACGAGGGCTTGATTGGACGATCTTAGTTGGCGGGTGGGTTTGTAGAAGGACAGTCGAGTGTTGAGGCATTCGGGTCCTAGATTGTAGAGGGCCTTGTGTGCGTGGGTCAGAAGGCGGAAAGTGATTCTTTTGTTGACGGGAAGCCAGTGGAGGTCTTTTAGATGTCCTATGATGTGATCTTGGCGAGGGATGTCTAATATGAGTCTCACTGACGCGTTTTGGATGCGTTGGAGTTTTTTTCTGTAATTTTGCTGTGATTCCGGCGTATAGTGTGTTACCATAATCCAGTCGACTTGTGACCAGTGCGTGGGTGATGGTCTTTCTTGTCTCGAGGGGGATCCAGCGGAAGATCTTTTTGAGAATGCGAAGTACGTTGAAGCAGGAGGACGAGACTGAGTTGACTTGTCTGGACATCGAGAGAGAGGAGTCTAGGATGAAGCCAAGGTTACGTGCATGGTCTGTGGGTGTGGGTGCTGTGCCCAAAGCGGAAGGCCACCAAGAGTCGTCCCAGGCTGAGGGGGAGGATACTAGGATGAGCACCTCCGTTTTGTCTGAGTTGAGTTTTAGGCGGCTATGTTTCATCCATACGGCTACCTCTTTCATGCCTGCGTGAAGATTGGTTTTGGCGGTGTTGGGGTCTTTGGTGAGGGAAAGGATTAACTGGGTGTCGTCGGCGTAAGAGATGATGTTGAGGTTGTGTTGACGCGCGATGGAGGCGAGAGGGCTCATGTAGACGTTGAAGAGGGTGGGACTGAGTGAGGATCCTTGAGGTACACCACAGATGACTTTGGTGGCATCTGAGTAGAATGGGGGAAGTCGGACTCTTTGAGTTCTCCCGGCGAGGAATGAGATGATCCAGTCCAAGGCTTTTCCTTGTATGCCGATGTTGCTGAGGCGATGTATAAGGGTGCTGTGGCAGACTGTATCGAAAGCGGCAGATAGGTCTAGTAGGATGAGGGCCACTGTCTCTCCGTTGTCCAGGAGTGTTCGGATGTCGTCGGTCGCTGCAATGAGGGCGGTTTCGGTGCTTTGTTTGGCTCGAAACCCGGATTGAGATGGATCAAGGGAGTTGTTGGATTCAAGGAAGGCGGCGAGCTGGCTGTTGACGGCTTTCTCAATGACCTTGGCTGGGAATGGGAGGAGGGATATGGGTCGGTATTTCTTAAGTTCAGAGGGGTCTGCTGTGGGTTTCTTCAGGAGGGCGCTGAGTTCGGCGTGTTTCCAGCTTTCTGGAAAGGTGGCAGAGCTGAACGAGCAGTTGATGACATCACGGAGATGGGGTGCGATGATGGAGTCAGCTTTGTTGAAGATGTGGTGGGGGCAGGGGTCGGTTGACGAGCCAGAGTGGATTGAGTTCATTAGGCGAATGGTGTCTTCAGTGGTTATTGGGTTCCAGGCGCAACGGTTGTTAGTTGGTGGAGTAGGATCTGAGGGGTGTGGGGAGGGTTGATCGCTGGGAGTATTCTCGAAGCTGTTGTGGATGTCGGCAATTTTGTTGTAGAAGAAGGAGGATAACGCGTTGCAGAGGTCTTGGGAGGGAGTGATGTCGTTAGATGCTGCGGTGGGGTTGGTGAATTCTTTGACGATGTTGAAGAGTTCCTTGCTGTTGTGAGTGTTGTTGTCGAGACGCTCCTTGAATGCTGATTTCTTGGCGGATCGAATCAGTTGGTGGTGTTTGCGGGTGGCTGTCTTGAGGGTGGCCATGTTGTCGGAGGTTGGGTTTTTTCTCCATATCTTCTCCAGGGTGCGGCATAGCTTCTTGGATTTTTTAAGGTCATCATTGAACCAGGGAGCCTTTTGTTGGCTGATTTGATCTGGTGCTTTTTCAGGGGTGCTAATTCGTCAGCACTGTGGGTAATCCAATGCCTGAGATTGGTGGCCGCTTGGTTTGGGTCCAATGAGAGGGTGGGAGGGTTTTGGTTGAGTGATGTGAGGAGTTGGTCGGAGGTGATTTTGTTCCAGTTTCCCAGAGGAATAGGTTGTGGGTCAGGGTCGTTTTGTAGCTGAAGTGAACACAGTTGTGATCCGTCCAGTGGAGAGCTGTGGTGCGATCGAAGGAGATAAGCTTGCTGGAGGTGAAGATAGGGTCGAGCGTGTGTCTGGCTGTGTGGGTGAGGGTGTCAACAAGTTGTTTGAGTCCGAGATTGGCCATGTTGTCCAGAAGGGTGGTGGTGTTGCTGTCGTGTTTGTTTTCAAGGTGGTAGTTGAGGTCTCCTAAAAGAATGTAGTTCTCGGAGGCGAGGGCGTGTGGGCTGACGAAGTCCGTGATGTCATTGCTGAATTGAGTGCGGGTACCTGGGGGCCTGTATATGAGGGTGCCTCTAAGTGTGGTCCTGGGGTCGGTGTGGATCTGAAAGTGGAGATGTTCGGCAGTTGCAAGGTTGTTGTCGGAGCTGGTCGTGATTTTGATGGTGTTCTTGTGGATGATGGCGATGCCTCCTCCTGTTTGATTGGTGCGGTCTTTTCGGATAATCTTGTAAGCGTCCGGTATGGCTATGGTGATGTCGGGTGCTGATGATGTGTTCATCCATGTTTCTGTAAGGAAGGCGATGTCAGGTGACGCAGTGTCGAGTAGGTCCCAGAGTTCTGTAGCGTGTCTGTGGACCGAGCGGGTGTTAAGCAGGATGCACTTCAGGCGGTTAGAGCCGGAGCTGTGTGTGGAGGAAGTGGGTTTGGTCAGGGTCCTGAGGCAGTTGAACTTGCAGGGGAGGCAGGCAAATGGGCCGTGAGTACGTCCTGGAGTAGCTTCACAGCATAGTGGAGTACGTCCGGGGTTGAGGGTGTGGAGAGTAGCGGCATCATATGTGAGTCTAGTGGGTTGGGAGCGGTGAGGACCAGGGGGTCTGGCGCTGAGCGCGGTCCAGGCGCGGACGGGCGTAGACGGGCTTTTTGTGCTAGATGATTTTTGTGCTATTTTGTGCTAGATATAGCACAAAATGGGCACAGAAGATATCAATGAAATTGGCACAAAAGACAATTATGCACATAAATCAGGCAAAAGATAAATGTGCACCAAACAGGCACAAAAGCAAAGACTCACAAAAGAGCACAAGAGCCAAATAGACAAGCACAGAAGACAAGCGAGCACAAAAGACAAACAGGCAAATAAGCAGGAAGGCACAAAGAGCACAAGAGCTAGAGAAGGCAAACAACAAAACAGGCAAAGGCGCCAAGCACAAAAGAGCACAGAAGGCAGAGTCCAAAAGTGAAAGTGGTGGAGTGAGTGAGCGCAGAGAGAAGGCAGAAGGAGAGAGGCAGAATACAGCAAGGTGGGTCTTGCGCCCGACAGCTGGGTGCAAAAGGTCTTTAGACTGGTCGAAGGACCAGTCCAAGGTAAGTGGGAGCTCGTGCCCAAAACGTCACAAAAACCTCAGATAAAATTAGAAATCAATATTACAACGAAAGGGCATGCTGTCAGGAAACTTAACAGGCATCCAGGCAATTTTCTTAAGTTAGGTAAAGAAAATTCTGTTTTTACAGCTTAATAGATAGACACCTTTTACAAAATATTGCAGTTTATGTATTTTTTCAACATTGCATTATGTAGCCCTGATTCACGAACATTCTTTCTCGCACAAAGTTAGAAATCTACACATATCACAAGTTTGCTTTTACAATTTCTTAGAGTACTGACTTTTAGGAAATTCACAAACATCTAAAGGAGTATACATCGATTGCATTCCTTTTATTTACTCCTATAGCATAGTGGATACATGTGCTAGCAAATAGAATTGTTTTTCGTTTATTACTTATCGGTAACATTTTTTGTGGTGATAACCCCCTTTTTCTCGGCCCCAAAGAAATATGGGGGTATTCCACCCCATTTCTACCTGAAAACATACTTAGTTCCTACTTTTTTTAAACGTAGATATTTGTATTTCCAGAGATGCCTAACGGTAAAAGGCTTTTGTGAATATTGAATAAAGTCCATACTTTTGGGGTGTTCCAGGCATATTGAATGATCCCCCCCCCCCCTCCCTGCCTCCCATGATACTTCCCTAACCTCTCCCACCCCAATCCCTAATTTTTTTTACTGAATTAAATGTACCCTACTTTTAGATTCTCCTTAATGGCATCAGACATTTATGGAGGGAAAAGTACACAAATCCTGTTTATGTGAATCAGGTTTTGAGATTATCAATAGCGAATAAAACTTTTTGCACACCTACATTATAAACGAATCTTATTTTTTCAGTGGGAAACACAAAAAAAAATTCTAGGCAAAATTCCATATGAAAATGAGGACATCATTAGACGTAGAGGATGAATTCCAAGATCAAAATGGACTAAAAGTAAAAAAAAAGAGATGTGGCAGCAACTGGGCCAGAACAAACAAGTACCTTGTCGACTGCTGTTTCCACAGGCTTACTCGTTTCAGCGATAGCTATGTCAATTTCCTTAACACGAAATTAAGATGTGCCTAATTTTTTCTGCTCTCTTGTGCTTCTTTGTACAGAAATCTTAAACCTTTAAAAAGGTATCTATCCAGGGACCGTAGTGATACCAACCCCTTGGCGACACGGCAAAACCGCACACAGAAGAACCGATCTTTGAAGAGATCTAAAAAAGACAGCCCCCTCCTTTGTACTGTAATTTCTCATGTGGCTTCTTTTCATTTGTATGGAAGTGTTTTGCATTACAAATATGAAATCCCGTAGGATTACAAGCCTGCGCTTTTTAAATGAAAGGCAGGCTTATGTAAATATAATAACCTCTGGAATGAAAACGGAAACAATTATTTTGTGGCTGAATACTAATGTCCCGTTGAGAAAGAGATTCTGCAAAGCGTTCGGGAGATAGACTTGTGCAGGAGCTTGGCTAACCGTGTCCGATCTGGAATGGGGGGACGGGGGGCGGGGCGATGCTTCCTGTTCCGGCTCCCTTCATTACTCTGTTTACTCAACCTTAGTCAGCGAGTGGTAGAGTCCTTCACCTAGGCAGAAGCGCGTCTCGGAGTGAATAGCGTAGCTTCCATGCTAATTTATGCTTTTCGGATTCCATTGACGACATGTCAACCATGAATGTATTATTTTTGTTCTGCGCTGTATCAGTTGGTAGCAGGCTGCCTTGAGGCGCGGGCACCTGATTAGATAGCGACGTTTCTACTATTGTTTTTGTTGCCTGGAAAAGCCGCTCCGCGCGCGCGAAGAATGGCCCTAATAATTATCACCGCCAGGGGGATCGCCCCAGTTTTGCATTGCGCGTCCACAGTGCCAACAATATTTACGTGCGCCATTCATATTTATGAGAACTGTGCTCAAAATTAGGTACTCCGTTTCTAACGTTTTATTCTTCAGTTAGTCTTCGAAGACAAGGCGCCCCCTGCACTTTTCCCAGACTTCGGAAGGACTGTATGCAACACATCCCCAGGCTGATGTCATAGGCATCACTAACTGCAGACCTTTAGGTGGGATGAAAAAAGTGTAGTAGGGGTCTCTAAAAGGGGCGTGGCCTGTGTAATTAAGAGCGTGGCTTAAACATGTAAACTACATTTCTGCGATTCCCATAGTGCGCCATCAGACCTGTATTTTGGTGCCTTACTGAGCATTGACCGCCTGATTCATCAAACAAAATTGCGCTCGCAAAGGGCCAGATTCTGAGAACCTGGCCCTTTGCGAGTGCGATTTTTGCATTTGGGATTCAGCATCCCAAATGCAAAAATCGCTAATTGCGATCTCGCAATTTTGCGAAGAATTACATTTAAGGAATCTCTATTTGAGATTCCTTAAATGCAATTCCAATTAAACAGGTGTCCCTGAAGGAATTATTTCAATTCTATTCAGTAAATTCAAAATATTGCCACAAAAGTGGTCAGCAATTGAAACTAGAGCAAGGAAAAAAGAAAACAGATTTAAACTGTTTTTTATTACTCAGAATTATTTCTTTTTGGATTTTTTCTATTTCATACACAAATCTAAAATATGGCAACAAAAATACTACTATACAGGCAACAAAAATTCTCAGTAGTATCAGGCAACTTTTGCTATACACATGAAAAACTAAATATCATGTCGAAAACGGTATTTTACAAAAATACAATTATTTGATACTCAAAATAATGTGACAACAGTAAGCAAAACGTTGCCAGGCGTCGACGTTTCGGTCCTTAATTGGTTGAAATAATCCATAGGACCATCTTCAGGACCAAGCGCTGCACATATTAATCCAGGACCTCCAGCCGGAAGTCAAAAAGGTTAAAAGGTTATGCGCCGCATAAACCTCCCAAGAATGTGGATGTTATCTCTCAAAATTCAAATTCCAACTCCAATGATGTAGACCAAGGGCGAGATTTCGACATTAGTCCGAGTCACTCGCAACACTTAATGGCGTTGGTGAGGAGGCCGTCGTCAACAACTCCGTATCGGCATCTCTATTTGAGATTCCTTAATTGCAATTCATCATCCAATTTTAGTTTGCGAATTCGCAATTTCTGGCCGCAATTTACCGCGAGGTCAGACCTCGTGGTAAATTGCGAAAACTCAGAAAAATGCATTAAAATGCATTTTTCTGAGTTGCATGTTACACACACACATGTCCTTTGGACATGTGTGTGTGCAACACCTGTGTAAAATTTCATTTGAGGGGTGCTACAGGGTGTCCTTTGGACACCCCTGGCACCCTTCAAATCGCTATCATATTTGCGATTAGCAAATTGCTAATCGCAAATAAGGAATACTCCCCATTCATTCCTATGGGCCTTTTGGCCCATAGGAATGAATGGCGAGTTATTCCTTATTTACGATTAGCAATTTGCTAATCGCAAATAAGGAATATGTAGGAATCGCATTTCTTTATGCAATTTCTACATGAATCCCGTTTTGCGAGTCCTTAATAGCGATTCGCTATGAATCGCTATAAGGGGCTCGCAAAACGGGAGAATGATGAATCAGGCTGTTAGTTATTATATATGCATATATAGCACAACCATTGGCATATACCCTAAAATTAGGTCTATTGGCTTTGTCAGTAGTAGTTAGCTGTTTACGTTAAAAGATTAAAACGAATGATTTTGTTGTAAATAATTAATATACGTAAGTGCTTAAATTCTGAAATTGTAAAGATGGTAAATTAAACATTACTGAGGGTTGTGGTAGGGCTGTGGAAGGTACAATGGTCTTCATAGTGTCTCAATCACTCCTGTGTATTACAAGGACACTCTTTCGATGGTAAGAAATCCTTTTCTCCTAGTACAACCTCAACAGGACGAGAGCACAGCATCCACCTTGAATCTCCTCACCAACTGCCTCCCGATCCCCACATTTCTATGACAACCCACACATTCCAAAAGAGGGTGCAAGAACCCAACACATCATCCCCCTTATATACATAAAAGAAAAGTAAAACATAACAATAATAAATGGGGAAAGCAAGGTTTAACAAAGACAAAATGAAAGGAAGAACATAAAGATAGCAAATTGAAAAAACACAGATTCACAGTGTAAATAAACATTTCACCCAACAAAGATTCACAGTATAAATATACATTTCACATATTATTGTGGAACATTACTCACTTTGGCCAACATTCTCGTAATTTAGATGGTCGTTTCCTTTCCCTGGTGGAAAGTCTTTTCCACGCAAGCTTCCTTACAATCTCTGCACCTCTCCACCTCAGTACATGCACTCTTCTTGCCAATACCATGCGCAATGGCAATTTTATCCTTATTCCACCACTTACCTTTTTCCAGTTTGATTACACTCTTCCTCACGTCCACAACCCTTTGGGGGGATGAGAACTTGGACACCCTCCTAGAAATGATTCTAGGTAATTTGATTCTGATATAATCTCTAACCGCCACCTTGGACTCTCTTCCCCGGACACCCAGGTATCTGTTCTGAGCTAGATGCCTTCTCCTTCTTAGGTCTTCCATTTTCTGTTTAGAAATGTTAAATTTCCCCATCCACTGTCTTGTCCTTTTGGACATATTCATATACTAGGAGTTGAGAGGGACTCGTAGGACTAGGTCGCCCTCCACTCAATCAATCAAAAATCACAAAGACCTAGTCCTGAGGGCAATCATTTTTATAGATCTAAGGGCATATATGGATTGTCAAATGATCATTCCACTCACACTCCTCATTACAGATATAAGTGTCATGCTCAAGACAATTGCCAAAAGGTAAAAATAGCCAATCTCTGATAAGCCTGACACTAGACAACACAGTACCAACATTCACTAGAAGGACGACATTTGAAAAAATATGTGAATAGCTAGAAGACACCTCACGGGCGCACCACCAATGGGGCCCCTGGTTGGTACTCACTAGGATGGCCCTGTTCTCATCATCGGTGTCAACTAGCTTAACGTAAACGTGTCCGACTCCCAAAAGAAAAGAAAAGAAGACAGTGAATGGTGCAGTGTACACAAACTTATATGTGACAAGGACTAACAACGTTCAACATATAACACAACAACTACTGCGCATCCAAGATTATGAACCCTTTTATTTGTATTCTCTTGTTTGCCAACAGTAAACATATATACATAAAATGGAGAGAAGCGAATACTACCTATCGATTCGCATTCAACTCGCTGCCGACATGTTTCATTGCCTTGGTAAAAAATTCAGGCAATTTCTTCAGGGCAAAGATTATTGAAAAGCCACTGCCAGCAATACTGTGTTTAGCGTGCTGTAAATCAAAAGAACATATGTGTAAGAGAGACTGCCCTTGATTGTTCTGTGTAAAAACACAGTTGTGCCATATTGCAATTACACCAGCCAAAACGGAATGCCAATTACCTAGCTTGTGGCTTTTGCTTTCATACCGTTACAGCCACGTCATGGACCCACTTCCGATCGGTAAGTATGGTCTTTCCTCCCTTATGTTTTATCTATTAAGGGAAATTACAAAGTAGAAAAACCACCCGGGGCGGACATTAGAGATAGTAGTTCTAGCCTCACCGGATCTTCTGTTCCGACAAAGGTTTGTCCATTTCACGGCATTTACCAGTGGAGAATATTCGTTCGGCGTCTTCTCAGCACCGGAACGCCGAGCGATTAGGGTGTGCGCTATTTGTTTTCCTGTTTCGACCTAACTCGGGCTGTGATTGGTCCCCGAAGTTGGGTTGTGATTGGTTCCCGAAGTCACATGGCTTGTATGTCAATGGACTCCGAGTATTCCCGTCAATTCAGTTATTTACATACAGAACGCGGTACTTACACACATAACTATGGGCATAACTCTGAGCTGGAACTAGTGATCAGAGTAAATTACAATTATTCCAGATAGTGCCGATCGTATTATATGAAATCGGTCGGCCATATTGGAATGGTCCTGGGTATTATCTAGAGTGTCGATAGAAGTACCTGGATTCACTTTTTAATGCGGGTGATCTCTCATTCTGAACTCGGCATTTATAAATATCAAATAGGTACAGTAGGTGTATGTGTTCACGTTGTGAACTCTATTATATTTATCATACCAAGTTTCAATAAAACTTTATATAAGACTTTACAGCTGACTGTTAAGCAGTTTATAAAGGGATTATGTAACAGCTCAACCTCCTAAGTGGAAAGGACCCAGAATTGTAATATGTCATGTTCTGCAGTTATCAAACCATCAAAGACTGAGCCAAGGAACACCTAAAACTATTGTTTCAGCGCAACTTGTTCCATTCCAGTAATTCGTTTAATCCTTGCTGTTCACTTCGCTCTTGGTATATCCAGCGTGCCTCCTTTGTCAACAGACGTCTTTCCATGGTCTGTGTATCGCCTACTACTCGTTCTAGCACCACCCAGGTGAACGAGTGTTTATTGCGATGGCAATGCTCCACCAACTTAGTTGTCAGTTTGCCCTGTCGTATCGTGCTCAGATGCTCTTGTATGCGGAGCTTGACTTTGCGCGTTGTCAATCCAATGTGTTCAAGACCACATTCACAGCTCAATCTATACACAACATTTGCAGTGTTACAGTTGCTGAAGTGGTGCAACAACCATGTCTTCCCTGATTTTAGCACAACTATGGTGCTTTTTTTCGTGAGGTGGCAAACCGAGCAATTCCCACAAGGATAATGTCCATTTGGTACATTGGTTTTGGACATTATCCATTTTAGCACAACTGTGGTGCTTTTTTTCGTGAGGTGGCAAACCGAGCAATTCCCACAAGGATAATGTCCAAAACCAATGTACCAAATGGACATTATCCTTGTGGGAATTGCTCGGTTTGCCACCTCACGAAAAAAAGCACAACAGTTGTGCTAAAATCAGGGAAGACATGGTCGTTGCACCACTTCAGCAACTGTAACACTGCAAATGTTGTGTATAGATTGAGCTGTGAATGTGGTCTTGAATACATTGGATTGACAACGCGCAAAGTCAAGCTCCGCATACAAGAGCATCTGAGCACGATACGACAGGGCAAACTGACAACTAAGTTGGTGGAGCATTGCCATCGCAATAAACACTCGTTCACCTGGGTGGTGCTAGAACGAGTAGTAGGCGATACACAGACCATGGAAAGACATCTGTTGACAAAGGAGGCACGCTGGATATACCAAGAGCGGAGTGAACAGCAAGGATTAAACGAATTACTGGAATGGAACAAGTTGCGCTGAAACAATAGTTTTAGGTGTTCCTTGGCTCAGTCTTTGATGGTTTGATAACTGCAGAACATGACATATTACAATTCTGGGTCCTTTCCACTTAGGAGGTTGAGCTGTTACATAATCCCTTTATAAACTGCTTAACAGTCAGCTGTAAAGTCTTGTATAAAGTTTTATTGAAACTTGGTATGATAAATATAATAGAGTTCACAACGTGAACACATACACCTACTGTACCTATTTGATATTTATAAATGCCGAGTTCAGAATGAGAGATCACCCGCATTAAAAAGTGAATCCAGGTACTTCTATCGACACTCTAGATAATACCCAGGACCATTCCAATATGGCAGACCGATTTCATATAATACGATCGGCACTATCTGGAATAATTGTAATTTACTCTGATCACTAGTTCCAGCTCAGAGTTATGCCCATAGTTATGTGTATAAGTACAGCGTTCTGTATGTAAATAACTGAATTGACGGGAATACTCGGAGTCCATTGACATACAAGCCATGTGACTTCGGGAACCAATCACAACCCAACTTCGGGGACCAATCACAGCCCGAGTTAGGTCGAAACAGGAAAACAAATAGCGCACACCCTAATCGCTCGGCGTTCCGGTGCTGAGAAGACGCCGAACGAATATTCTCCACTGGTAAATGCCGTGAAATGGACAAACCTTTGTCGGAACAGAAGATCCGGTGAGGCTAGAACTACTATCTCTAATGTCCGCCCCGGGTGGTTTTTCTACTTTGTAATTTCCCTTAATAGATAAAACATAAGGGAGGAAAGACCATACTTACCGATCGGAAGTGGGTCCATGACGTGGCTGTAACGGTATGAAAGCAAAAGCCACAAGCTAGGTAATTGGCATTCCGTTTTGGCTGGTGTAATTGCAATATGGCACAACTGTGTTTTTACACAGAACAATCAAGGGCAGTCTCTCTTACACATATGTTCTTTTGATTTACAGCACGCTAAACACAGTATTGCTGGCAGTGGCTTTTCAATAATCTTTGCCCTGAAGAAATTGCCTGAATTTTTTACCAAGGCAATGAAACATGTCGGCAGCGAGTTGAATGCGAATCGATAGGTAGTATTCGCTTCTCTCCATTTTATGTATATATGTTTACTGTTGGCAAACAAGAGAATACAAATAAAAGGGTTCATAATCTTGGATGCGCAGTAGTTGTTGTGTTATATGTTGAACGTTGTTAGTCCTTGTCACATATAAGTTTGTGTACACTGCACCATTCACTGTCTTCTTTTCTTTTCTTTTGGGAGTCGGACACGTTTACGTTAAGCTAGTTGACACCGATGATGAGAACAGGGCCATCCTGGTGAGTACCAACCAGGGGCCCCATTGGTGGTGCGCCCGTGAGGTGTCTTCTAGCTATTCACACATTTTTTCAAATGTCGTCCTTCTAGTGAATGTTGGTACTGTGTTGTCTAGTGTCAGGCTTATCAGAGATTGGCTATTTTTACCTTTTGGCAATTGTCTTGAGCATGACACTTATATCTGTAATGAGGAGTGTGAGTGGAATGATCTTTTGACAATCCATATATGCTCTTAGATCTATAAAAATTATTGCCCTCAGGACTAGGTCTTTGTGATTTTTGTCATTTTGGACGCCTTCCCCCTGCCCCTCAATAACATAAAAGGTGATAGCCTTGCATCTGCATTGGGAGAGGTGCGAGCAGCCAATTAAAATTTCCTTAATTCTTCCTTAAAATTTAAACGATTAGCTCTAGCTACCTGTATGTTGTCATTGAGAACTCTGTTGAAACGTTCAACAAGACTATTACTTCTCGCAAAGGAGCGTCCCGTCTCCTGCATCTCCTAATCCTGGGAACTTTCAACAATTGCTGGCTAGTGGAGTGGAGGGTCTCATAGGGTCGTAAGGGGTGAGAGATTTTTTAATCAGCCTGGAGCCCTTTTGGCGCATCACTTGGTGAGCCATGCACAATACCTTAAAATGAATTCTTTTAGTTACCGGTAACCAGTGTACATCTGCTTGTGCACCTATGACAGAATGACAACTAGGCATTTTCAGCAATAAATGCACTGAAGCGTTTGGATAACTTGTAGTCTTTTTAAGACCGCTTTGGGGATACCCAGGTATTGGGTATTTCCATAGTCCAGTCCGATTATGACTAATCCCTGCACCACGTCCTTCTCGAGGATTCTGGTAGCCATTTCAGTGTTTTTCTCAAGGTCCTTAGCAAGCCAAAGCAATTTGATGCTAATTTATTTGCTCGATTTGCCGTTGACAGCTTGTTCTCCAGCCATACCCCCAGACTCTTGACCTCCAGTTTAGGGGTAGGTTGGTTGCCAAGAAAGTCAGGCCAAATCAAATCTAGCTACCTCCCTGGTTTATTTCCCTCCACCATCACCTCCGTTTTTCCCCCATATAGTTTTAAACTGCTTGTTGCCATCCAATCTACCACTTCTTCAGGACAGTTGTGAAGATGGTTTGATGTCTTGTCAGTTTGATTGAAGAGGGATATGATGTCTGTGTGTCATCAGCATACGATATTGAGGTGAAACCATTAACTTGTAGGATTACAGTCTATGAGAGGACATACAGATTAAACAAGGTGGGGCTTAGTGAGGATTTCTGCAGGACCTCACACTTTAAGGTGTGGTTTTGTTTTCCGACAATATACCTTCCTCACATACCTCAAATGTTCTATTATGGAGGAAATAGGTTAGCCACTTTAATGCTGCCCCAGCTATGCCTGCCTTCTTTAGCCTTCTGACCAATACTGGGTGGGAGATGGTATCAAAAGCAGCACTAATATCCAATAGGATCAAGGCTTCAGTCCTCCCCCCTGCCCCAGGTCCAAAACGGTTTTAAATTCTTGGGTCGCTGCCATTTCCGTGCTACTGCCTTGTCTGAAACCAGTCTGGGAAGGATGTAGTGTATCATTTGTCTCTGGGTATGATGAAAGAATTTTATTGATTCATTTTTCCCTGGTTTACTTGGCCCTGGGAGAAGGAAAATGGGTCTGTAATCATTGTTTTACCGCTCCTAGGTGGTCACTGTAAGATGTATGTCAGACACGACTTGAAGCAAGGTGAGGGGATTTGCTCTATCTTGCAGTACTCTTTACAGTTCAAAGTAATGTCAACATTGTTTTTGGAAGGTATACATCTCCTTCAGTATTGGTGACAGGTCCTCTCTGCCAGCAATATCAGTGTGAAAGCATGTTCATCAGATGCCAGCCTCAAGGGAAGGGAAATCACAACAAAAAGAACTCCTTGAGCTATCCAATTCACTCTGAAGAAAAGCGCTACCGACCCCATCACCACTGGTGCACGAGTCGTCTACCAGCCGTAATGACTGTGTCACACACATCTAGTGTAGTCACCAGGTATTGATCTCATCGGGGAAAGGGCAGGGATGGTGGGCAGTGCCAAATCATATATCCATTGAGCATACCCACTCCTCCTGTATCCTTCCCACCTTCACCAACCCGGAGGTATACAAATACTGGGGATTTAAGGACTTGTTTTAAGCTATGTGTAGTAACCACAGAGGCAGTGGTTAATGAATAAAAGATCTTTATTCATATAAGTATAGCTTCACAAGTGTACAGCAACCTCCAGCTTCATCAACTGACCATTCTTTCAGAATCTCCCAGTCATGTCATACTATGGCATCACTGGGTTCTACAATGGGAGAATGAAATCTCCACATATCTCCCCCCTTACAATGAATTGCAATGAAACATAAATATTAATACATATTAAACATCAATAACAAGAAATGAAAATACCCAATAACAATAACATAAAACTCAACAAGAATTTTTTTTTCCATTTACGTTTGCACCAATTGTTCAACAGAATTAGGAGCATCGACTTTGCATACATTTCCCACACTCCACATTTTTCCATCATCCAGAGTAACTACTGAGTTCAACACTTTTATTACTCTTTGAGGTCTGGAATATTTGCTCTCACCTTTTCTCACAAATCCCATATTCTTTGTAACCACCCAATCACCAATAATGATTTTCACATCTTTCACTCCTTTCCTTCTGTCATAGTCATTTTTTTGTTCCTATCTTTAGACTCTGTAACTCTTTCTGCCATTAATTCTCGATCCACCTAGACCTGATCTTTCTTTTGTAACCACACAGGAGATTCTTTGGTTGCTGGTTCCCTATCCTTTAAAGCCACAAAAGGTGATATACCTGTAATAGAATGATGAGTCACCCTGTGAGCCCAGATCATCTTGTCTAGTTCCTCTCTCCACTTTAAACCATTGCTCAAAGACATTTGAATATTGTCCACTATTATGCGATTAACTCGCTCAACTAATCCATTAGCTTGTGGTCTGAACAGTTGGACTCCATTGTCCGTAACCAGACACTTTGGTACACCTTCTTCTAAAAATGCACTCTTCAGAAACTCAATCACTACTTCAGATGTAATATGTACTAAAGGTTTCACCAAAAACCATTTACTGTGGTAATCAACCAATACAATTATAAATCTGCTTCTCACACCCAGTCTCTCAATTGGCCTTAGAAAATCCAACGCTAATTTTTCCCAGGGTCGATTAGGAACACCTACACAAACCTATGGTGGTTGCCGGATTACCCTAGACTTGTCACTATTACTGTACGCTTGACAATCTTTTCCTACCTCTTCTACTTCCCTATCCATTTCCGGCCACCAAAAATTCTGTCTCAATCTCCTTTTGCACATGATTCTCCCTAAGTGTCCCTCGTGTACCAATTTGATTAATGTACTTTTTAACACCGTAGGTGGCACTACATGATTGCATCTCAAGACTTTATTAGCTTGACTACTTAACTGGTCTTTAACTTTTAAAATATTTTTTTAATTCCTCATTCAAGTTCTTCACATCTCCCCAACCATCACGTATGACGTCCTTGAGCTCAGTATATTCCTTATCACAACTCAAGGCTTCATTCCACTCTTCTTGTTTTAAGGCTAAGTCTACTTCACTGACAACACACAGAGATTCCACCTCAGATACCAAAGAAAAATACTCTTCTTCCTCCTCAAATGGCATCCGTGACAAACAATCAGCTATAACATTCTTATTACCTCTAACAAAATCAATTGAAAAGTTGTAATCCATTACTGATATCAACCATCTAGAAATCCTAGGAGTAACATTTCCTTCAAGATCCCTTCCTCCTTTGAAGATGTGTACTAAGTGCTTATGATCAGTTCTCAAAACAAAAGGCAGTCCCCATAAATAAAATTTTAAATTATTTATCCCCCAACGACAACCCAAAGCCTCTTTCTCAATTGTTGAGTAATATTTCTCTGCTCCTTGTAGGCGTCGTGACGCAAACCCGATCACACTTTCTCCTTCAGCTGTCCTTTGGGTTAAAACTGCACCTAATCCTACATTACCGGCATCAGTTGTTAACATTGTTTTCCTCGAGACATCAAAGTGAGCTAAAGTAGGTGCAGTAACTAATGACATTTTGACATTTTTAAACGCTCCCTCACACAAAGCATTCCACTCGAATAACACTCCCTTTTTCAATAACAACCTCATAGGCTCCACAATATTTGAAAAGTTAGCTACAAACTTCGAACAGTACTCTGCTAAACCAAGAAATGACTTCAATTAAGTCTTTATCTGACGGTTGAGGAGCATCTATAATTGCTTTTACTATACTTTTCTTCGGTCTAATACCACCAGCAGAAATCTCATGACTAAGGTAGTTCACACGGTCTTTTCTCAGTTGACACTTTTCTTTTTTTATCGTTAGACCATGATCTGCAATCTTTCTCAAAACTTCATTCATTAACTTATCATGATCTTGAAAAGACTTGCCTACAATCATTATGTCATCCTGAAAACACAAAATGCTATGCATCCCTTGAAATATATTTTGCATAACTCTTTGAAGCACCGCAGAGGCTGAGGCTTATCCGAATGGCATGCGCTGATAGCGATAAGCCCCTAACGGTGTTACAAAGGAAGTTAATGGACGTGATTCTGGATGTAAATTTATCTGCTGATAAGCAGCAGACATGTCCAATACACTAAAAACTTTTCCGCGACCCATCACACTCAACATTTCTGTTATGTTTGGCAGTGGTTGTCTGTCAACCCATATGTTTTGATTTAAATCTCTTAGGTCTAGGCATAGACGAATCGTGTTTCCTTCCTTGGGTACGACGACTATCGGAGCAACCCATTCAGATGATTCAATCGGTTCAATAATCTTAAATTTCAGCAGTTTATCAAGCTCCTTCTACAAAGGTTCTCTCATTAACAAAGGTTTTGGTCTAACTTTATGCACAACTGGGCAAGCATTTTTCTTTAAAAAATTTTAAGCATACCCAGATCATCTCATCTGTGAACACATGGGGAAATGACGCCATTAACTTTTCCCCCTAATCTGAATCATCTTCTGAAACAGGCAAATTACATATTTGTGTGGATTCAATCACCATTACCGGTTCCTTAGCATTAGGATTAAGAATGATATTTAGATCTTTCTGGTGACACCACCCTAAAAGATTTGACCCTTCCTCGGTTACATAAACTCTGCCATGGACACTATTGTTTTTAAAGAACATGTCCCGATAATTAAAATACCAGGTATTTGTAATCCATTTGGTTCACAATCCGTAAAAACACAAGCTTTGTTTGTTTTAACACTGGAACTTCAACGCTGACATCCACGAAGATAAGTTAAATTGTTTAAATGTCGTGGATGAGGATATTTTAAAGGAGGCAACAACAATACTTTAAATGTCCAGGCTTTAAGGCTCCAGTTTCATAAGGCTTCAGTTTCATATAATATCCAAGCAGTAAATTAGTTCCTTCTTTAAATCTTCTTCTTCTTCTTCAAACAAACAAGCCTTGGTAAAACCAAGTAAATTTACTCACAGTTCAGAAATTACTAATTTTTTCTCTTTCCAGGGGTGGAGGTCACTCAGTCATCTGCCGCTGCGCAGAAATTGTTCTCGTCGCCATGAAATGTAGTAACCACAGAGGCAGTGGTTAATGAATAAAATATCTTTATTCATATAAATACAGCTTCACAAGTGTACAGCAACCTCCAGCTTCATCAACTGACCATTCTTTCAGAATCTCCCAGTGATGTCATACTATGGCATCACTGGGTTCTACAATGGGAGAATGAAATCTCCACACTATGGCTCTAGGAATGAGCCGCGGCTGCCAGGACTGTAGCGCTTGTCACTCCAGCTGCCTCTGGTAGCCCTGTCTTGTTTCTCCTCTTTTTGCTCCCTGCTAGTTTCCAGGCCCTCGGTATTAACCGTCTGCTTCCTCAGTTGGTCCAATACTCTTACGCCGTCCTCGTCCTCTCATGGGGTAGTTGAACCATTGTTCAGACTCCTCCCTGCTTCCTCCTTTGGTCTGCTCTGCTTGTGCCGCTCAGGAACGCCATCCAAACTTCCTGTGGCGTCTTTATTGTACCCAGTGGCTCTCCCCGCCACTGCCGCAACGTCGCGCTGATAGTCTACGTCAGCATAGAAGACTAGCGTGCTGTCCTCCTGCTTTATAGGCCGTATGCCGTCGGCCATGTTGGAATTCTAAGGCCCTGCCTGAGGGCCAGTGTTACAGTCACCACGTTTCTTGTGGCTAGTTACCTGGCCGCCGGCCATATAGTGCAATATCTCTGCTATTTAAACAGTGGCTGGAGAAATAGTCACATATCTCTACAGTTTAGCTGGCCATAGACTAAATAGTAGAGATGATGGACAATTTAACCAGCGGCTGGATAAATAGTGTGAAGAAGGTCATTATTTAGCCTGTCATAAAGAAAAAAGTGACTCTAGGCAATGGTAATGTGGTGGCTATCTTGTAATGGAGATGCAACATTTGAAAGTGAGTCCTTATACAAATGTTCAATGGTTTGTAAAAAGGTAAATGCATAAATTAAGCTAAGTTGTTCACAGAGGAAAACAAATGTAAAATCTAATTTGAATGAAAAAAATTATGTTATTCTAATATTCAAATAAGGCATGTAGACATCAAACAGAAACTTCAGGATATGGCACACAGATATTTAGCACTTCAGTGTAGACGTATTTGACTGTCAGCAAAGAATGCTTAGGTTTTTAAGCGGAAACAAATGTAAAATCTAATTTGAATGAAAAAAATTATGTTATTCTAATATTCAAATAAGGCTTGTAGACATCAAACAGAAACTTCAGGATATGGCACACAGATATTTAGCACTTCAGTGTAGAACTATTTGACTGTCAGCAAAGAATGCGTAGGTTTAAAGAATGTTACACAAACGTTTTATTCACTCATCAGAATACATTGTTGGGAGGTTCTTTTTTTTATTTTTTACAGAAGGCCAGTGGTGTAGCAAGATGGGGGAGGTGCGCCCCGGGTGGCATGTTTTGGGGCCAGCAGCCTCCTCCCCCCACTCTTACCTGAGCCACGCCAGCACCCCCGCTCTTATGCCTGCTGCAGGGCTGCAAAGCCTGTAACCTCCAAGGGCGGCAGAAGGCCTAGTTACACCACTGCAGAAAGCTTTGTGCTAGCTTTAGGCTTCTGTTTAAAGGGGATTGTGCTTGCTTAGCATTTCAAATCTGGCAGCACAGCAGCAGTGATCAAGCAGCAGCAAACAGGGAAGGCAGACAGATGGGTAGCATCTGGGCCCCGAGACAGTTAAGTGATCCATCTGGGTAATTCACAGTAGGAGTTCGCTATGCTGCCTGTGAATAAACACACTTTTTCATAGTATTCGCCCAGCAGAGTAGGTTTAGGGTATTGATGCTTATTGGTCCGCATTAATGCT